>NC_079228.1:3776469-4028969 GCF_029633865.1 Lampris incognitus
CTCCTATCCAGGTACTAACTAGGCCCGCCCCTGCTTTGCTTCCGAGATCGGGTGTTATCAGGCTGGTATGGCCGTAAGCCGTCGAGCTGGAGCCATTGCAGCTTTTTCATAGATGAGTTGGCCGCCGACCTTCTTCTTTCTGTTGGCAGCTTGTTTCCCCACTTTCATCTTATGACAAACTCCATCACATCCTATCGCTTTTGCTGTCCAAGGAGTCACGTTTGTAATGTAAAAGTATGACTTAAAGTGTCACGTATCAGGAACGAACCCAAAAGCAGACGGCACAACCAGGTAAGGGAAGAATCAAGTCTTTATTGAAGTAACCGATCTCACGGGTAGAGCAGGAGTCGGCTCAGTGGCAGGTAGGCAAGCAGGCAGGCAGGCAGGCAGAAGTCCATGAAAGGCGACGTTCCAGCCAAGACTGGACCACAGTGGAGGCTTTTTAAGGGTGATGATCGCGTTGATGTCAAGGGCGAGAGGCTGTGACAGCGAACGCTTTGATGTCAAGGCAAGTCCAGGGAGAGAGGCTGTGACAGGGGGGGTCAGCAGGTGTCAGGGGCAAACGCTTTGATGTCAAGGGCGAGAGGCTGTGACCGCGAACGCTTTGATGTCGAGGGCGAGAGGCTGTGACATAAAGCTAACTAAGATACAGCCATTGAGAAGACTTTTTACTGGTTTCTGACCCAAATGTTTGTCTGGTTTCACCTATACGTCAGATTTTTCAATTGGAATTCAGTAAAAGAAAATCAAAGTACTTTGAGATGATCGTAGGGCGGAATAAAAGGCTTACAGCACCTGGTATTCCCTGGTGGTCTCCCATCCAGGTACTAACCGGGCCCGACCTTGGTTTAGCTTCCGAGATCGGACGAGACCGGGCGTTATCAGGCTGGTATGGCCGTAAGCCGTCGAGCTTGAGTCTTGCAGCTTTTTCATAGATGAGTTGGCCGCCGACCTTCTTCTTTCTGTTGTCAGCTTGTTTCACCACTTTCATCTTATGACAAACTCCATCACATCCTATCGCTTTTGCTGTCCAAGAAGTCACGTTTGTAATGTAAAAATATGACTTAAAGTGTCACGTATCACGAACGAACCCAAAAGCAGACGGCACAACCAGGTAAGGGAAGAACCAACTTTTTATTGAAGTAACCAATCTCACGGGTAGAGCAGGAGTCGGCTCAGTGGCAGGTAGGCAAGCAGGCAGGCAGGCAGGCAGAAGTCCATGAAAGGCGACGTTCCAGCCAAGACTGGACCACAGTGGAGTCTTTTTAAGGGTGATGATCGCGTTGATGTCAAGGGCGAGAGGCTTTGACAGCGAACGCTAAGATGTCAAGGCAAGTCCAGGGAGAGAGGCTGTGACAGAAGGGGTCAGAAGGTGTCAGGGGCAAACGCTTTGATGTCAAGGGCGAGAGGCTGTGACCGCGAACGCTTTGATGTCGAGGGCGAGAGGCTGTGACATAAAGCTAACTATGATACAGAAATTGAGAAGACTTTTTACTGGTTTCTGACCCAAATGTTTGTCTGGTTTCACCTATACGTCAGATTTTTCAATTGGAATTCAGTAAATGAAAATCAAAGTACTTTGAGATGATCGTAAGGCGGAATAAAAGGCTTACAGCACCTGGTATTCCCAGGCGGTCTCCCATCCAGGTACTAACCGGGCCCGACCTTACTTTAGCTTCCGAGATCGGACGAGATCGGGCGTTATCAGGCTGGTATGGCCGTAAGCCGTCAAGCTTGAGTCTTGCAGCTTTTTCATAGATGAGTTTGCCGCCGACCTTCTTCTTTCTGTTGGCAGCTTGTTTCACCACTTTCATCTTATGACAAACTCCATCACATCCTATCGCTTTTGCTGTCCAAGAAGTCACGTTTGTAATGTAAAAATATGACTTAAAGTGTCACGTATCAGGAACGAACCCAAAAGCAGACGGCACAACCAGGTAAGGGAAGAACCAACTTTTTATTGAAGTAACCGATCTCACGGGTAGAGCAGGAGTCAGCTCAGTGGCAGGTAGGCAAACAGGCAGGCAGAAGTCCATGAAAGGCGACGTTCCAGCCAAGACTGGACCATAGTGGAGGCTTTTTAAGGGTGATGATCGCGTTGATGTCAAGGACGAGAGGCTGTGACAGCGAACGCTTAGATGTCAAGGCAAGTCCAGGGAGAGAGGCTGTGACAGGGGTGGTCAGCAGGTGTCAGGGGCAAACGCTTTGATGTCAAGGGCGAGAGGCTGTGACCGCGAACGCTTTGATGTCGAGGGCGAGAGGCTGTGACATAAAGCTAACTAAGATACAGCCATTGAGAAGACTTTTTACTGGTTTTTGACCCAAATGTTTGTCTGGCTTTACCTATACGTCAGATTTTTCAATTGGAATTCAGTAAAAGAAAATTGACGCACTTTGAGATGACCGTAGGGCGGAATAAAAGGCTTAGAGCACCTGGTATTCCCAGGCGGTCTCCTATCCAGGTACTAACTAGGCCCGCCCCTGCTTTGCTTCCGAGATCGGGTGTTATTTTTTTTTGTCTTTTATTATGAAAATATATTTTTGGGAACAAAAATACATTTTTGATTGCATGTATTGTCCATCAATTCCACATTGTTACATTTGTTCTACACTTTGTTTCGCTTACACAAGATAGTATCCGTCTCTCTTTATACATAAAATAAAGCCATGCTTTCCAAATCATCAACTTAAATCAGCGCTTTGGAATCAGAACAGAAAATGAAACAAATCAGCCCTTTTGAACAAACCTTAGACTGTGTTTTTAAAAGAAAGTGACATTAAAACACCACTTTGAGATTTTAAATGACACACATTCCACATTAAACAGAATGATCCCATCCTCCCCTTAACTTCAATAAAACATAACAGAGAAAGTTAAAAGAAAACCGTAACGCGTCTTTAACTCTGTTTATATTTACACTTCCAATAATCATCATTTTCCGTTCACATCATTTCAGACTTTTTCCTCCCCTCCCTCCCTCCCTCCCTCACCAGTTCCACACAATCTCCCCCCTCCTGTTGAGGGAGAGGAGATGGCTGTCTCTGATGAAGAGCCGGGTGAAGTCCGCATCGCCGTGCGTCAGTCTGTAATGTGTTTGTTTTTTGACCATGTTTTTGAAAATGTTCCAAACCGGGATGATTCTGCGTTCAAAGTGCGCAATGTTCCGACGTGATTTGACGGCCCACCGGGCGTGACTTAAGAGGAATTTGCACAGCGCTGCGTTCTTCACCCTGCTCTTCTCCCACACTCCAAACACAAAGAATACATCCCACGAATCCCCGCTGTCCCAAATTAATCCCAGTTTGTTGACTAAGCACTTTTTCAGGGTTTCAAAGAAGCTCGCCAGCTCCGAGCAGTGGCGGTACATGTGCAATAGTGTTTCAGGCAGCAGGCCACAGACGTCGCACTCCCTGCCGACCCCCTTGTCAAATTGGTGCAGAATAACGTTAGTGAACACTTTGTTGTGTCGGATTTTGTAGTCGTTGTCTTCTGCCTCAATGCTGTTCCCTCTCACCCTCCATTGTCCCCAGATTTGTCCCACATTCAAATTGGGCATAACTTTGCCCCAGAACGGCAGAGAGGTCGGACGTTGCGACGCCTGTGCCAGAAACTTTCCATAGATCTGTTTGCTTGTCAACCTGTGTATACTCCTCCACTCTCCTCCTTGCTCCACCAACATGGCTGGGAGCTTCCCCTCTCTGTTCTGTACCACTCTCCGCTCTATGGTTGTCCGCCATTCTTTTGGGATGCTTTCCTTTAAGTCGTTATAATAGCTTGTTGTCTCCGTAATTTTGGCCTCATAGTTTATCTCCTTTATACTGTCATATATGGCTTGGGGGGGGAGAAAACCCGGCATCAGTTCATACATGACGTCCTCCAACTGGACCAAACCTGCTGTTAACATGTCATTATTACATAGAAGCTTACCTGTCTTTTGAATTTTCTTATTTAGAAAGATTGGCATTTCTCTGATGACGTTTACCGAGTCACATGCATAGTCTATATGCTTTAGAAATTCCGCGTGAGCGGACAGGACTTCTCTATAGAAACCTGGAAGCCCCGCCATCATCGGTCGCTTTAGTTGCATCAGCAGCACAAAATCGCCTATGTGAAATACCTTGTTTATGAAGTAAGCCATCAGGCTTTTCCAGCCGTGGGCTGTGGAGTCACACAGATATTTTTGCACAGTTTTGATCCTGAACGCCCTTTTTTGCTTTCTATATCTACTAATTGAAGTCCTCCCTCTCTGTACTTACTTATTAATGTTTTTCGTGCTATTTTACTTACTTTTGCCCTCCACAAAAAATTGGTTGTAATTTCATTTATTCTGTTTAATACCCATAAGGGTAGTTCTATAACTGCTAATGTATAGTTTAGTTTTGACAATATTAAGTTGTTTAGAACCACTACTCTACCTTTGAGTTTTAGGTCTCTCAGTTTCCAATAATTTAGACATTTTTCTATTTTACTAATAATTTCCGTCCATGACAGATCACGAGCTGCCACTACATCTTTACCGATGTAGGTACCTAGAATTTTTATATGCTTGCTTTGTATTTTAAAAGGTGTGGTCTCCTGCTGAGGCTCAGCCATGTTAATGAACATGATTTCTGACTTACCTACATTTATGCGGGAGCCAGAGGCTCGACCGTACATGTTTATTACTGCCATTGCTCTCTCTATGCTTGCCATGTCCTTTACTGTTAGGGTGGTGTCATCAGCAAATTGCTGGACGACACAGGATCCTCCCCCTGGTAACTCAATACCTCTAATACCCTTGTCTTGTTTTAATAGAATTCCTAGTGGCTCTGCTATTATTGTGTACAGGATTGAGGATAGTGGACAGCCTTGTCTGACCGACCTTTCCAGAGGAAACGCATCAGTGGTTGCACCGTTGCATTTGACCTTACCTGTAGCTTTGCTATATAATAATTTTACCCAAGTTAGAAATCTGTCTCCAAAACCTACCTTCTCCAGTACATTAAACATAAATTGATGCTCTACTCGGTCAAAGGCTTTATTGAAGTCAATGGCCAGAAGGACACCTGCTTGATCTGTCTCTTTTAAATACTCCACCACATCTCTTATGGTGCGTACTGTGTCAGTGACTTCTCTCCCTGGCACACTATAAGCCTGGGTGGCTTCTATTATTGTATGTAATATTTGTTTGACTCTGTTTGCCAATATTTTCATTAGTATTTTGTAGTCATTGTTCAACAGAGTAATGGGCCTATAATTTGTTAGTTTATTCTTCTCCCCTTTCTTAAAAATTAAAGTGATCAAGCCTAGAGTCATTGACTCCGGTACCTTCTGTTCTTTTTCCATTGTTTTATACAATTTCAGTAGTGTTGGTTTGAGCGTGTTGCAGAAAGCTTTATAGAAGTTTGCCGTCAACCCATCACTACCTGGGCTTTTATTTGACATCATTTGATTTATTGCACACTCTATATCTTCCTCAGTTATTTCCTGTTCACACGCTGATTTATCCTCATCATTTAATTTAGCAGTCATCTCTTCCAATATGTCATTTGTAGCTTGTATGTCTGAACTCTCAGTTTTAAACAAGTCACTATAAAAAGTTTGTACTGTTTCCAGAATGTCTACGAAATTGGTCACTACTTTACCTTCTTTATTTTTGATTTCTTGCAAATAACACTGATTTTGTTTCCTTTTTTCCAAGTTGAGGAAAAAAGCTGTACTTTTCTCCCCTTCTACTGCATATTGAGCACGGCTCCTCACTATAGCACCTTCACATTTTATCCTTTCAATTTCATTTATTTCATTTTGAATATTCACAAGCCTTTCAACATTGACAACCGGTTGTGCATTTAATTTAGCAATTGTATTTCTTAATGATCTTTCTTTTTCTCTAGTTTTAAAGTTCAATCTTTTCGCAAACTGAATACTTTTTTGTTTAATTCTCACTTTTAATTTCTCCCACCCCTCTATGATATTTTCCCCAAACTCAGGCTGTGAACATTCAAATGAGATCAATTTAGAGATGCATTCAACATAATCCCTTCTGTTCAGCAGGCTAGCATTAAGGTGCCACACGCCTCCCCCCCTCCCCCTCCTTTTACCCCCCATTCCCACACGCAGGATGGCATGATCACTAATGAAATTTAAACAATAGCGCACAGTATCGAAAAGGTCGATCTGCGGTTTCTTGACTAAACAAAAATCAATCCGACTTTGCCGTACAGTGTCCATTTGTGGCTGTACTCTCGAGTACTCTCGTGTTATGGGATTTCTGGTTCTCCATAAATCACAGAAATTATTCTTGGCCATAAACAGATTCAGGGCCGCTCTAGAACAGTCGTGTTTATAGCTACCGTTATCGCTAATGTCAAGCCTGCTCATCTTGACATTGAAATCCCCAACTATGATGTCACAGTCTTTAGCTATGATATTCAATTCTCGAAAGAAAGAAGACCTGTCCCCCTCGTGGTTGGGCGCATAAATGTTCAGTAATTTGTAGACAGTGTCTTCAAAAACAAAGCCCACTTTAACCCACCTCCCCCCAATGTCTTTGTCTATTAGAGTGGCATCAGCCTCAATGTGGCTACTCACCATGATGCTTACTCCTCGTGCCCGCTGAGTCCCATGGCTTGAAAAGTAGGATCCAGGCCACCTTTTCTTGCACTGAGTTTCACAGTCAGTGTCCCAGTGGGTTTCTTGGAGACAGATTATTTCTGCATCACACATTTTTACGACTTTAGTGAACTTGTCCATGTCACGTAGTCCACGTACGTTGAATGATGCTATTTTGACCATGGTGAGTGGGAAAGACAGAGAAAAATAATCCCCAAACAAAAAACATGATGCACACCCTTTTCAGTCCATTATTATTTACCCCTCTTAGTCTTGCCCTTTCTGCTTGTTCCCTCTTCCCTCCCCTTACTAACTCCATCCCATTCCGAAGCCTTAGGGTTCGGCTGTCGTCTCTCACTCCCCTGCCCGTGTAGAGGCCCTCTCTGCCCCGGCTGCCCGCAAGGCAAGGACGCAAGGCTGGCCGAACTGCCCTCCCTCTGGTTGCTGCGGCTCCTGTCCCCTGATGTTGTTACAGCCTGACCCCTCAGCGACCCGTGCGCCAGAGTGGAGACGCTCGTCGGCATCCTCCCCACCCTCTCAGAGGCCGCAGTCAAACCGCCGCTTCCTCTTTTCTCCTCCTCTTCCTCCTCGACCTCGCTCTCCTCCTCCATCTCATGGCGTGCAGCTGACTGGGGCCCCTCTGCTTCGCCATCAGTCGCAATGCCATCAGGATGATTTCCTGTCTCCGTCTCTTCTGCCCCGTCCTCTACTCCCTCGCCGGTGTCCCTCTCTGTCTCCTCTTTGGGATCTGCTCCAGGCATGGCTGCGCATTCTCGTGCGTAGTGTCCGATCTCCCCGCACTTGAAGCACTTGAACTCCGGGCACTCCCGTAGGATGTGTCCGGGCTGGAGGCACAGCCTGCAAACTTTAGATTGATTATCGTGCAGCACTCTGAAGTATTCAATCCCTTCCAGCGTCTCAAATTTGGTGCTGTAAGGTAAAGAGGAGACATTTTCATTGAAACGGACTTTGAGGAATCTCGTCCCGTCAAAAACGTCCGTCCCGGCCCACTTCCTCCGCTTGATAGGAGACACCGGCTCCACGCCCCACTGCTCCAGTTTAGTAACAATTTGATTGTCTGTGACATACAGGGGAAGGTTCAAAAAGGAGACGATCCTGGTGTCCCTCGTAACTTCCGATGCCACCACTCTGGAGTTTCTAATTTTGAAGCCGTCCAGCAGTCTTGTTTTCCCTTTCGGGTTACTCATCGTGAGCTCCCATCGTTTGTCGCTTTTCGACCTGCAGCCCAATACTCTCCCACACGTGTTGTCAACCGCACGCAGAAGCTCCATCATGGAGATTTTGTCTTCTCCCTCCACGTCCACATTAACCACCAGGTCTCTGTCCATCTCTCTCCCTTCCCCCTCCCTCCCCGCCGCTTCCGCTGCGACCGCCGTCTCTTTCACCAACCCCATTGCTGTGGCCCCTCCACCTCGTCTCTCTTTTCGTTTCTCCGCTCGACTCTCCACCACCACAAATTCTCCTCTCTCCCCCTTCTCCATCACGCTTTCTGCCTCAGTCGGATTCGCGTCCTGCTGGGGCTTCTTTGTTTCCGCCGCTATACCTCCATTTTGTTTGTCCGTCTGCCCGTCGTCGTAAGTCTTGTCCGGTCCGAGTGTCCTTGCCGTCTGTGCCATTTTCGTGCTTCTAAAGCCACAAAAGTTTCCCCCGTGCAGCAGAAAGCTGCTGGGGGGGAGTTAGAAACGTGATTTTCAGAGACTGCTCTCGTTTCCCCGTCGATTTAATGTCTTTTTCGTCCGCTCCGCCGCCACCACGCCAACCCGGAAGTTATCAGGCTGGTATGGCCGTAAGCCGTCGAGCTGGAGCCATTGCAGCTTTTTCATAGATGAGTTGGCCGCCGACCTTCTTCTTTCTGTTGGCAGCTTGTTTCCCCACTTTCATCTTATGACAAACTCCATCACATCCTATCGCTTTTGCTGTCCAAAGAGTCACGTTTGTAATGTAAAAGTATGACTTAAAGTGTCACGTATCAGGAACGAACCCAAAAGCAGACGGCACAACCAGGTAAGGGAAGAATCAAGTCTTTATTGAAGTAACCGATCTCACGGGTAGAGCAGGAGTCGGCTCAGTGGCAGGTAGGCAAGCAGGCAGGCAGGCAGGCAGAAGTCCATGAAAGGCGACGTTCCAGCCAAGACTGGACCACAGTGGAGGCTTTTTAAGGGTGATGATCGCGTTGATGTCAAGGGCGAGAGGCTGTGACAGCGAACGCTTAGATGTCAAGGCAAGTCCAGGGAGAGAGGCTGTGACAGGGGGGGTCAGCAGGTGTCAGGGGCAAACGCTTTGATGTCAAGGGCGAGAGGCTGTGACCGCGAACGCTTTGATGTCGAGGGCGAGAGGCTGTGACATAAAGCTAACTAAGATACAGCCATTGAGAAGACTTTTTACTGGTTTCTGACCCAAATGTTTGTCTGGTTTCACCTATACGTCAGATTTTTCAATTGGAATTCAGTAAAAGAAAATCAAAGTACTTTGAGATGATCGTAGGGCGGAATAAAAGGCTTACAGCACCTGGTATTCCCTGGTGGTCTCCCATCCAGGTACTAACCGGGCCCGACCTTGGTTTAGCTTCCGAGATCGGACGAGACCGGGCGTTATCAGGCTGGTATGGCCGTAAGCCGTCGAGCTTGAGTCTTGCAGCTTTTTCATAGATGAGTTGGCCGCCGACCTTCTTCTTTCTGTTGTCAGCTTGTTTCACCACTTTCATCTTATGACAAACTCCATCACATCCTATCGCTTTTGCTGTCCAAGAAGTCACGTTTGTAATATAAAAATATGACTTAAAGTGTCACGTATCACGAACGAACCCAAAAGCAGACGGCACAACCAGGTAAGGGAAGAACCAACTTTTTATTGAAGTAACCAATCTCACGGGTAGAGCAGGAGTCGGCTCAGTGGCAGGTAGGCAAGCAGGCAGGCAGGCAGGCAGAAGTCCATGAAAGGCGACGTTCCAGCCAAGACTGGACCATAGTGGAGGCTTTTTAAGGGTGATGATCGCGTTGATGTCAAGGGCGAGAGGCTGTGACAGCGAACGCCTAGTTGTCAAGGCAAGTCAAGGGAGAGAGGCTCTGACAGGGGGGGGGGTCAGCAGGTGTCAGGGGCAAACGCTTTGATGTCAAGGGCGAGAGGCTGTGACCGCGAACGCTTTGATGTCGAGGGCGAGAGGCTGTGACATAAAGCTAACTAAGATACAGCCATTGAGAAGACTTTTTACTGGTTTCTGACCTAAATGTTTGTCTGGTTTCACCTATACGTCAGATTTTTCAATTGGAATTCAGTAAAAGAAAATCAAAGTACTTTGAGATGATCGTAGGGCGGAATAAAAGGCTTACAGCACCTGGTATTCCCAGACGGTCTCCCATCCAGGTACTAACCGGGCGCGACCTTGCTTTAGCTTCCGAGATCGGACGAGATCGGGCGTTATCAGGCTGGTATGGCCGTAAGCCGTCGAGCTGGAGCCTTGCAGTTTTTTAATAGATGAGTTGGCCGCCGACCTTCTTCTTTCTGTTGTCAGCTTGTTTCACCAATTTCATCTCATGACAAACTCCATCACATCCTATCGCTTTTGCTGTCCAAGAAGTCACGTCTGTAATGTAAAAATATGACTTAAAGTGTCACGTATCAGGAACAAACCCAAAAGCAGACGGCACAACCAGGTAAGGGAAGAATCAACTATTCATTGAAGTAACCGATCTCACGGGTAGAGCAGGAGTCGGCTCAGTGGCAGGTAGGCAAGCAGGCAGAAGTCCATGAAAGGCGACGTTCCAGCCAAGACTGGACCACAGTGGAGTCTTTTTAAGGGTGATGATCGCGTTGATGTCAAGGGCGAGAGGCTTTGACAGCGAACGCTAAGATGTCAAGGCAAGTCCAGGGAGAGAGGCTGTGACAGGAGGGGTCAGAAGGTGTCAGGGGCAAACGCTTTGATGTCAAGGGCGAGAGGCTGTGACCGCGAACGCTTTGATGTCGAGGGCGAGAGGCTGTGACATAAAGCTAACTAAAATACAGAAATTGAGAAGACTTTTTACTGGTTTCTGACACAAATGTTTGTCTGGTTTCACCTATACGTCAGATTTTTCAATTGGAATTCAGTAAAAGAAAATCAAAGTACTTTGAGATGATCGTAAGGCGGAATAAAAGGCTTACAGCACCTGGTATTCCCAGGCGGTCTCCCATCCAGGTACTAACAGGGCCCGACCTTACTTTAGCTTCCGAGATCGGACGTTATCAGGCTGGTATGGCCGTAAGCCGTCAAGCTTGAGTCTTGCAGCTTTTTCATAGATGAGTTTGCCGCCGACCTTCTTCTTTCTGTTGTCAGCTTGTTTCACCACTTTCATCTTATGACAAACTCCATCACATCCTATCGCTTTTGCTTTCCAAGAAGTCACGTTTGTAATTTAAAAATATGACTTAAAGTGTCACGTATCAGGAACGAACCCAAAAGCAGACGGCACAACCAGGTAAGGGAAGAATCAACTTTTTATTGAAGTAACCGATCTCACGGGTAGAGCAGGAGTCGGCTCAGTGGCAGGTAGGCAAGCAGGCAGGCAGGCAGAAGTCCATGAAAGGCGACGTTCCAGCCAAGACTGGACCATAGTGGAGGCTTTTTAAGGGTGATGATCGCGTTGATGTCAAGGGCGAGAGGCTGTGACAGCGAACGCTTAGTTGTCAGGGCAAGTCAAGGGAGAGAGGCTCTGACAGGGGGGGGGTCAGCAGGTGTCAGGGGCAAACGCTTTGATGTCAAGGGCGAGAGGCTGTGACCGCGAACGCTTTGATGTCGAGGGCGAGAGGCTGTGACATAAAGCTAACTAAGATACAGCCATTGAGAAGACTTTTTACTGGTTTCTGACCTAAATGTTTGTCTGGTTTCACCTATACGTCAGATTTTTCAATTGGAATTCAGTAAAAGAAAATCAAAGTACTTTGAGATGATCGTAGGGCGGAATAAAAGGCTTACAGCACCTGGTATTCCCAGACGGTCTCCCATCCATGTACTAACCAGACGCGAACTTGCTTTAGCTTCCGAGATCGGACGAGATCGGGCGTTATCAGGCTGGTATGGCCGTAAGCCGTCGAGCTGGAGCCTTGCAGCTTTTTAATAGATGAGTTGGCCGCCGACCTTCTTTCTGTTGTCAGCTTGTTTCACCACTTTCATCTTATGACAAACTCCATCACATCTTATCGCTTTTGCTGTCCAAGAAGTCACGTCTGTAATGTAAAAATATGACTTAAAGTGTCACGTATCAGGAACGAACCCAAAAGCAGACGGCACAACCAGGTAAGGGAAGAATCAACTATTCATTGAAGTAACCGATCTCACGGGTAGAGCAGGAGTCGGCTCAGTGGCAGGTAGGCAAGCAGGCAGAAGTCCATGAAAGGCGACGTTCAAGCCAAGACTGGACCACAGTGGAGTCTTTTTAAGGGTGATGATCGCGTTGATGTCAAGGGCGAGAGGCTTTGACAGCGAACGCTAAGATGTCAAGGCAAGTCCAGGGAGAGAGGCTGTGACAGGAGGGGTCAGAAGGTGTCAGGGGCAAACGCTTTGATGTCAAGGGCGAGAGGCTGTGACCGCGAACGCTTTGATGTCGAGGGCGAGAGGCTGTGACATAAAGCTAACTAAGATACAGAAATTGAGAAGACTTTTTACTGGTTTCTGACACAAATGTTTGTCTGGTTTCACCTATACGTCAGATTTTTCAATTGGAATTCAGTAAAAGAAAATCAAAGTACTTTGAGATGATCGTAAGGCGGAATAAAAGGCTTACAGCACCTGGTATTCCCAGGCGGTCTCCCATCCAGGTACTAACCGGGCCCGACCTTACTTTAGCTTCCGAGATCGGACGAGATCGGGCGTTATCAGGCTGGTATGGCCGTAAGCCGTCAAGCTTGAGTCTTGCAGCTTTTTCATAGATGAGTTTGCCGCCGACCTTCTTCTTTCTGTTGTCAGCTTGTTTCACCACTTTCATCTTATGACAAACTCCATCACATCCTATCGCTTTTGCTGTCCAAGAAGTCACGTTTGTAATGTAAAAATATGACTTAAAGTGTCACGTATCAGGAACGAACCCAAAAGCAGACGGCACAACCAGGTAAGGGAAGAATCAACTTTTTATTGAAGTAACCGATCTCACGGGTAGAGCAGGAGTCGGCTCAGTGGCAGGTAGGCAAGCAGGCAGGCAGGCAGAAGTCCATGAAAGGCGACGTTCCAGCCAAGACTGGACCATAGTGGAGGCTTTTTAAGGGTGATGATCGCGTTGATGTCAAGGGCGAGAGGCTGTGACAGCGAACGCTTAGTTGTCAGGGCAAGTCAAGGGAGAGAGGCTCTGACAGGGGGGGGTCAGCAGGTGTCAGGGGCAAACGCTTTGATGTCAAGGGCGAGAGGCTGTGACCGCGAACGCTTTGATGTCGAGGGCGAGAGGCTGTGACATAAAGCTAACTAAGATACAGCCATTGAGAAGACTTTTTACTGGTTTCTGACCCAAATGTTTGTCTGGTTTCACCTATACGTCAGATTTTTCAATTGGAATTCAGTAAAAGAAAATCAAAGTACTTTGAGATGATCGTAGGGCGGAATAAAAGGCTTACAGCACCTGGTATTCCCAGACGGTCTCCCATCCAGGTACTAACCAGACGCGAACTTGCTTTAGCTTCCGAGATCGGACGAGATCGGGCGTTATCAGGCTGGTATGGCCGTAAGCCGTCGAGCTGGAGCCTTGCAGTTTTTTAATAGATGAGTTGGCCGCCGACCTTCTTCTTTCTGTTGTCAGCTTGTTTCACCACTTTCATCTTTTGACAAACTCCATCACATCCTATCGCTTTTGCTGTCCAAGAAGTCACGTCTGTAATGTAAAAATATGACTTAAAGTGTCACGTATCAGGAACGAACCCAAAAGCAGACGGCACAACCAGGTAAGGGAAGAATCAACTATTCATTGAAGTAACCGATCTCACGGGTAGAGCAGGAGTCGGCTCAGTGGCAGGTAGGCAAGCAGGCAGGCAGGCAGGCAGAAGTCCATGAAAGGCGACGTTCCAGCCAAGACTGGACCACAGTGGAGTCTTTTTAAGGGTGATGATCGCGTTGATGTCAAGGGCGAGAGGCTTTGACAGCGAACGCTAAGATGTCAAGGCAAGTCCAGGGAGAGAGGCTGTGACAGAAGGGGTCAGAAGGTGTCAGGGGCAAACGCTTTGATGTCAAGGGCGAGAGGCTGTGACCGCGAACGCTTTGATGTCGAGGGCGAGAGGCTGTGACATAAAGCTAACTAAGATACAGAAATTGAGAAGACTTTTTACTGGTTTCTGACACAAATGTTTGTCTGGTTTCACCTATACGTCAGATTTTTCAATTGGAATTCAGTAAATGAAAATCAAAGTACTTTGAGATGATCGTAGGGCGGAATAAAAGGCTTACAGCACCTGGTATTCCCAGGCGGTCTCCCATCCAGGTACTAACCGGGCCCGACCTTACTTTAGCTTCCGAGATCGGGCGTTATCAGGCTGGTATGGCCGTAAGCCGTCAAGCTTGAGTCTTGCAGCTTTTTCATAGATGAGTTTGCCGCCGACCTTCTTCTTTCTGTTGGCAGCTTGTTTCACCACTTTCATCTTATGACAAACTCCATCACATCCTATCGCTTTTGCTGTCCAAGAAGTCACGTTTGTAATGTAAAAATATGACTTAAAGTGTCACGTATCAGGAACGAACCCAAAAGCAGACGGCACAACCAGGTAAGGGAAGAACCAACTTTTTATTGAAGTAACCGATCTCACGGGTAGAGCAGGAGTCAGCTCAGTGGCAGGTAGGCAAACAGGCAGGCAGAAGTCCATGAAAGGCGACGTTCCAGCCAAGACTGGACCATAGTGGAGGCTTTTTAAGGGTGATGATCGCGTTGATGTCAAGGACGAGAGGCTGTGACAGCGAACGCTTAGATGTCAAGGCAAGTCCAGGGAGAGAGGCTGTGACAGGGGTGGTCAGCAGGTGTCAGGGGCAAACGCTTTGATGTCAAGGGCGAGAGGCTGTGACCGCGAACGCTTTGATGTCGAGGGCGAGAGGCTGTGACATAAAGCTAACTAAGATACAGCCATTGAGAAGACTTTTTACTGGTTTTTGACCCAAATGTTTGTCTGGCTTTACCTATACGTCAGATTTTTCAATTGGAATTCAGTAAAAGAAAATTGACGCACTTTGAGATGACCGTAGGGCGGAATAAAAGGCTTAGAGCACCTGGTATTCCCAGGCGGTCTCCTATCCAGGTACTAACTAGGCCCGCCCCTGCTTTGCTTCCGAGATCGGGTGTTATCAGGCTGGTATGGCCGTAAGCCGTCGAGCTGGAGCCATTGCAGCTTTTTCATAGATGAGTTGGCCGCCGACCTTCTTCTTTCTGTTGGCAGCTTGTTTCCCCACTTTCATCTTATGACAAACTCCATCACATCCTATCGCTTTTGCTGTCCAAGGAGTCACGTTTGTAATGTAAAAGTATGACTTAAAGTGTCACGTATCAGGAACGAACCCAAAAGCAGACGGCACAACCAGGTAAGGGAAGAATCAAGTCTTTATTGAAGTAACCGATCTCACGGGTAGAGCAGGAGTCGGCTCAGTGGCAGGTAGGCAAGCAGGCAGGCAGGCAGGCAGAAGTCCATGAAAGGCGACGTTCCAGCCAAGACTGGACCACAGTGGAGGCTTTTTAAGGGTGATGATCGCGTTGATGTCAAGGGCGAGAGGCTGTGACAGCGAACGCTTTGATGTCAAGGCAAGTCCAGGGAGAGAGGCTGTGACAGGGGGGGTCAGCAGGTGTCAGGGGCAAACGCTTTGATGTCAAGGGCGAGAGGCTGTGACCGCGAACGCTTTGATGTCGAGGGCGAGAGGCTGTGACATAAAGCTAACTAAGATACAGCCATTGAGAAGACTTTTTACTGGTTTCTGACCCAAATGTTTGTCTGGTTTCACCTATACGTCAGATTTTTCAATTGGAATTCAGTAAAAGAAAATCAAAGTACTTTGAGATGATCGTAGGGCGGAATAAAAGGCTTACAGCACCTGGTATTCCCTGGTGGTCTCCCATCCAGGTACTAACCGGGCCCGACCTTGGTTTAGCTTCCGAGATCGGACGAGACCGGGCGTTATCAGGCTGGTATGGCCGTAAGCCGTCGAGCTTGAGTCTTGCAGCTTTTTCATAGATGAGTTGGCCGCCGACCTTCTTCTTTCTGTTGTCAGCTTGTTTCACCACTTTCATCTTATGACAAACTCCATCACATCCTATCGCTTTTGCTGTCCAAGAAGTCACGTTTGTAATGTAAAAATATGACTTAAAGTGTCACGTATCAGGAACGAACCCAAAAGCAGACGGCACAACCAGGTAAGGGAAGAACCAACTTTTTATTGAAGTAACCGATCTCACGGGTAGAGCAGGAGTCAGCTCAGTGGCAGGTAGGCAAACAGGCAGGCAGAAGTCCATGAAAGGCGACGTTCCAGCCAAGACTGGACCATAGTGGAGGCTTTTTAAGGGTGATGATCGCGTTGATGTCAAGGACGAGAGGCTGTGACAGCGAACGCTTAGATGTCAAGGCAAGTCCAGGGAGAGAGGCTGTGACAGGGGTGGTCAGCAGGTGTCAGGGGCAAACGCTTTGATGTCAAGGGCGAGAGGCTGTGACCGCGAACGCTTTGATGTCGAGGGCGAGAGGCTGTGACATAAAGCTAACTAAGATACAGCCATTGAGAAGACTTTTTACTGGTTTCTGACCCAAATGTTTGTCTGGTTTCACCTATACGTCAGATTTTTCAATTGGAATTCAGTAAAAGAAAATCAAAGTACTTTGAGATGATCGTAGGGCGGAATAAAAGGCTTACAGTACCTGGTATTCCCAGGCGGTCTCCCATCCAGGTACTAACCAGGCCCGACCTTGCTTTAGCTTCCGAGATCGGACGAGATCGGGCGTTATCAGGCTGGTATGGCCGTAAGCCGTCGAGCTTGAGTCTTGCAGCTTTTTCATAGATGAGTTGGCCGCCGACCTTCTTCTTTCTGTTGTCAGCTTGTTTCACCACTTTCATCTTATGACAAACTCCATCACATCCTATCGCTTTTGCTGTCCAAGGAGTCACGTTTGTAATGTAAAAGTATGACTTAAAGTGTCACGTATCAGGAACGAACCCAAAAGCAGACGGGACAACCAGGTAAGGGAAGAATCAAGTCTTTATTGAAGTAACCGATCTCACGGGTAGAGCAGGAGTCGGCTCAGTGGCAGGTAGGCAAGCAGGCAGGCAGGCAGGCAGAAGTCCATGAAAGGCGACGTTCCAGCCAAGACTGGACCATAGTGGAGGCTTTTTAAGGGTGATGATCGCGTTGATGTCAAGGGCGAGAGGCTGTGACAGCGAACGCTTAGTTGTCAAGGCAAGTCAAGGGAGAGAGGCTCTGACAGGGGGGGGGTCAGCAGGTGTCAGGGGCAAACGCTTTGATGTCAAGGGCGAGAGGCTGTGACCGCGAACGCTTTGATGTCGAGGGCGAGAGGCTGTGACATAAAGCTAACTAAGATACAGCCATTGAGAAGACTTTTTACTGGTTTCTGACCTAAATGTTTGTCTGGTTTCACCTATACGTCAGATTTTTCAATTGGAATTCAGTAAAAGAAAATCAAAGTACTTTGAGATGATCGTAGGGCGGAATAAAAGGCTTACAGCACCTGGTATTCCCAGACGGTCTCCCATCCAGGTACTAACCAGACGCGACCTTGCTTTAGCTTCCGAGATCGGACGAGATCGGGCGTTATCAGGCTGGTATGGCCGTAAGCCGTCGAGCTGGAGCCTTGCAGTTTTTTAATAGATGAGTTGGCCGCCGACCTTCTTCTTTCTGTTGTCAGCTTGTTTCACCACTTTCATCTTATGACAAACTCCATCACATCCTATCGCTTTTGCTGTCCAAGAAGTCACGTCTGTAATGTAAAAATATGACTTAAAGTGTCACGTATCAGGAACAAACCCAAAAGCAGACGGCACAACCAGGTAAGGGAAGAATCAACTATTCATTGAAGTAACCGATCTCACGGGTAGAGCAGGAGTCGGCTCAGTGGCAGGTAGGCAAGCAGGCAGAAGTCCATGAAAGGCGACGTTCCAGCCAAGACTGGACCACAGTGGAGTCTTTTTAAGGGTGATGATCGCGTTGATGTCAAGGGCGAGAGGCTTTGACAGCGAACGCTAAGATGTCAAGGCAAGTCCAGGGAGAGAGGCTGTGACAGGAGGGGTCAGAAGGTGTCAGGGGCAAACGCTTTGATGTCAAGGGCGAGAGGCTGTGACCGCGAACGCTTTGATGTCGAGGGCGAGAGGCTGTGACATAAAGCTAACTAAAATACAGAAATTGAGAAGACTTTTTACTGGTTTCTGACACAAATGTTTGTCTGGTTTCACCTATACGTCAGATTTTTCAATTGGAATTCAGTAAAAGAAAATCAAAGTACTTTGAGATGATCGTAAGGCGGAATAAAAGGCTTACAGCACCTGGTATTCCCAGGCGGTCTCCCATCCAGGTACTAACCGGGCCCGACCTTACTTTAGCTTCCGAGATCGGACGTTATCAGGCTGGTATGGCCGTAAGCCGTCAAGCTTGAGTCTTGCAGCTTTTTCATAGATGAGTTTGCCGCCGACCTTCTTCTTTCTGTTGTCAGCTTGTTTCACCACTTTCATCTTATGACAAACTCCATCACATCCTATCGCTTTTGCTTTCCAAGAAGTCACGTTTGTAATTTAAAAATATGACTTAAAGTGTCACGTATCAGGAACGAACCCAAAAGCAGACGGCACAACCAGGTAAGGGAAGAATCAACTTTTTATTGAAGTAACCGATCTCACGGGTAGAGCAGGAGTCGGCTCAGTGGCAGGTAGGCAAGCAGGCAGGCAGGCAGAAGTCCATGAAAGGCGACGTTCCAGCCAAGACTGGACCATAGTGGAGGCTTTTTAAGGGTGATGATCGCGTTGATGTCAAGGGCGAGAGGCTGTGACAGCGAACGCTTAGTTGTCAGGGCAAGTCAAGGGAGAGAGGCTCTGACAGGGGGGGGGGTCAGCAGGTGTCAGGGGCAAACGCTTTGATGTCAAGGGCGAGAGGCTGTGACCGCGAACGCTTTGATGTCGAGGGCGAGAGGCTGTGACATAAAGCTAACTAAGATACAGCCATTGAGAAGACTTTTTACTGGTTTCTGACCTAAATGTTTGTCTGGTTTCACCTATACGTCAGATTTTTCAATTGGAATTCAGTAAAAGAAAATCAAAGTACTTTGAGATGATCGTAGGGCGGAATAAAAGGCTTACAGCACCTGGTATTCCCAGACGGTCTCCCATCCAGGTACTAACCAGACGCGAACTTGCTTTAGCTTCCGAGATCGGACGAGATCGGGCGTTATCAGGCTGGTATGGCCGTAAGCCGTCGAGCTGGAGCCTTGCAGCTTTTTAATAGATGAGTTGGCCGCCGACCTTCTTTCTGTTGTCAGCTTGTTTCACCACTTTCATCTTATGACAAACTCCATCACATCTTATCGCTTTTGCTGTCCAAGAAGTCACGTCTGTAATGTAAAAATATGACTTAAAGTGTCACGTATCAGGAACGAACCCAAAAGCAGACGGCACAACCAGGTAAGGGAAGAATCAACTATTCATTGAAGTAACCGATCTCACGGGTAGAGCAGGAGTCGGCTCAGTGGCAGGTAGGCAAGCAGGCAGAAGTCCATGAAAGGCGACGTTCAAGCCAAGACTGGACCACAGTGGAGTCTTTTTAAGGGTGATGATCGCGTTGATGTCAAGGGCGAGAGGCTTTGACAGCGAACGCTAAAATGTCAAGGCAAGTCCAGGGAGAGAGGCTGTGACAGGAGGGGTCAGAAGGTGTCAGGGGCAAACGCTTTGATGTCAAGGGCGAGAGGCTGTGACCGCGAACGCTTTGATGTCGAGGGCGAGAGGCTGTGACATAAAGCTAACTAAGATACAGAAATTGAGAAGACTTTTTACTGGTTTCTGACACAAATGTTTGTCTGGTTTCACCTATACGTCAGATTTTTCAATTGGAATTCAGTAAAAGAAAATCAAAGTACTTTGAGATGATCGTAAGGCGGAATAAAAGGCTTACAGCACCTGGTATTCCCAGGCGGTCTCCCATCCAGGTACTAACCGGGCCCGACCTCACTTTAGCTTCCGAGATCGGACGAGATCGGGCGTTATCAGGCTGGTATGGCCGTAAGCCGTCAAGCTTGAGTCTTGCAGCTTTTTCATAGATGAGTTTGCCGCCGACCTTCTTCTTTCTGTTGTCAGCTTGTTTCACCGCTTTCATCTTATGACAAACTCCATCACATCCTATCGCTTTTGCTGTCCAAGAAGTCACGTTTGTAATGTAAAAATATGACTTAAAGTGTCACGTATCAGGAACGAACCCAAAAGCAGACGGCACAACCAGGTAAGGGAAGAATCAACTTTTTATTGAAGTAACCGATCTCACGGGTAGAGCAGGAGTCGGCTCAGTGGCAGGTAGGCAAGCAGGCAGGCAGGCAGAAGTCCATGAAAGGCGACGTTCCAGCCAAGACTGGACCATAGTGGAGGCTTTTTAAGGGTGATGATCGCGTTGATGTCAAGGGCGAGAGGCTGTGACAGCGAACGCTTAGTTGTCAGGGCAAGTCAAGGGAGAGAGGCTCTGACAGGGGGGGGTCAGCAGGTGTCAGGGGCAAACGCTTTGATGTCAAGGGCGAGAGGCTGTGACCGCGAACGCTTTGATGTCGAGGGCGAGAGGCTGTGACATAAAGCTAACTAAGATACAGCCATTGAGAAGACTTTTTACTGGTTTCTGACCCAAATGTTTGTCTGGTTTCACCTATATGTAGCACACTTGATAAGAATGACACTTACAAGGGCTGGTGTTTTTGTTGTTTTACTCCATCTGTCAAATAGACATTACAGAGGACACGTTTTCAGAGCATGGCTCACTATACGAACGGCCACACTCATCTCCAATTTATACACAATAAGAGCACCAAATATATTCTTCCATAAATTCACATTAGTCTAGCCTACCGCGAGCAAAGCTAAACAGTATATAACGTTACGGAACATGGGGGGATCAAAATAGCAACACACATAGGCCTACCTTCATATTTACACAGTGTGGAGACACTAAACATAGTAAAGGGACAGACTAATCACACCTACAGACAATGTCAAAGCCAAGCTACAGAACAATGGGTTCAGACCGCGGGAGCTATGGCTATGCTAACGTTAGCAACTCGCTAGCAATCTAGCTAACGTTAGCCAGTGATATGACGTTATCAAAATAAATATGAAAGTCCCTTCGTGGGTATTTCTAATAGGCATCCATATCCCACCTACACATCATATTTAATCACCATCCTAATTCCATATGTCTAACTAGTCTGCTTACCTGTCAAATAGACATTACAGAGGACACGTTTTCAGAGCATGGCTCACTATACGAACGGCCACACTCATCTGACGACTCTATGTCCCAGAGTGCACGGCGAGAGCCAGCACTACGTCACACAGGCTAGAAGCAATTAACCTGCAGTGCCCTCCTGTGGCGAGAACCGGCTATCACAACAACACAGCAGACAATTCTCCTCTTTACTATTAGTGAGTGGTCAATGAAGGTAAGTATATAAAATAAAAAATAGATGGGGGGCTACTAAATCCCAAGTACCCCACACTCTCCCCTCAAAAAGATAATGGCGTCCCGACATAACAAATCTACCAGTCCACATTGCATAACTTTTCATTGAAAAGATAGGTTATTACTAAGCAGGAGTCAATCTGGATACTGTACTGTAATCAGTCATAACATATAACACACATCTCCTATTAATGGTATATGTTTGCAGTAAATAATGTGCACTTGAATCCACTGCTTCGTCCGTCTTGAGGCCGGGGAGCTATAGTATCTGACTAAAAGCAAATAACTTTGTAATAGTAATATCCCTGGTGGTAACAGGTGTGTTCTAAAACCCCAATGCTACAGTAACTCTGTGTCTGGTGATCACAGGACAACTAAAATGACATAGCTATAACAATTGTAACATGTCAAAAGTTTTTTTTTTTTGTTTTTTTTGTTTTGTTTTTTTTTTTGTTTTTTTTTTCATTTATTTATTTATACTGAGTTGTCTGATTTGCTTATCTACCAGACACACTAGGCTGCCCTAGTCTGTGATAAGTAAACACTGGTGTAGGTTTTCTATTTCTCAAAGGATATGCTTTTTCTCTGGCAGGCTGCACAGCTTCCCCTGGAGGAGGCTGCAAGGCATCTTCTGGTGGAGGCTGCAAGGCATCTTCCAGGCTCTTGTCGTCATCGGGCTCATCCTCTTCTTCAGCTCCAGATGTCTCGCCATTCTCTGACACTGTCCCATTGTCCTCTATTGTTGCAGGCTGCTCCGCAAAATCCTCTTCATCTTGACCGTCTCTTTCCTCCGGATAGAACTCCAAGGCATCTGGGCTCAGCTGACTCTGGATCCGCTCACTGGCTCTGACTGTTGGTCGTCCCACGATGCATCTCCAGTTATCCTCATCATCTGAGTCACTGTCCTGTTCCTGGTTCCACTGCATTTGTCTGTCTGTCTTCTTTCTCTCCCGTCTAGGTTTCACAGGTAAGTCCTCTTCTCTTGGTTCCACCGGCAGGAAGTCGCATGGCAGAAGAAGGTTCCTATGCATGATTCTGGTTCGTCCTTTTCCATTCTCCGGCTTCAGCTCATACACAGGGCTGTCGGCGTGCTTCCTCTGTGTTACTACATGCACCTGGTCCTCCCAGAATGGTCTTAATTTCCCCGGTCCTCCTTTCTCGTTCAGGTTGCGGATGAGAACCCTGCATCCGGGATACAGCTCTGTCCCGTGGGCCTTTTTGTCGTATAGTGTTTTGTTTCTGGCCCCCTCCTTCCGTGCTGTCTCTGATGCTAGGCGATAGGCGTCATTCATGCGGGCCTTCCACTTCTCTGCATATTCTCGAGGGGATAGTGCCTGGTCCTTTGCTCTAAGGCCAAACATCAGGTCAATGGGAAGTCTTGGATTTCTGCCGAACAACAGATAGTAAGGTGCAAATCCGGTCGCTTCATTTCGGGTGCAGTTGTATGCATGTATCACCTTTGGGAGTGACGCTTTCCAATCCGTTTTCGCAACCGCTGGCAGGTTTCTCAGCATCGCCAGAACCGTTCTGTTGAAACGCTCGACCTGACCATTTCCTTGCGGGTGATACGGTGTTGTGTGAGAACCCCTGACTCCACTGTACTCCTGCAGCTTGGCGAAGAGCTTATTGTCAAACTCCTTCCCTTGGTCATGGTGCAGCGTCGCCGGGAAACCAAATCTCAGCACAAAGTCCCCGAATACCTTCTCTGCGGCGGTCTTGGCAGCTTTGTTTCTGCATGCATAGGCTTGAACAAAACGGGTAAAGTGGTCCATAACCACCAGTATATACTCGTACCCTCCCTTACACTTCTCTAAGTGTAAGAAGTCAATGGAGACCATCTCAAATGGGTGTGTGGTCACGATGTTGGTGAGAGGGGCTCTG
Organism: Lampris incognitus; assembly: GCF_029633865.1. NCBI lineage: Eukaryota > Metazoa > Chordata > Actinopteri > Lampriformes > Lampridae > Lampris > Lampris incognitus. Next base: position 3,799,600 of record NC_079228.1, read on the forward strand.
GTTGGTTTGTTGGGGCGCTTGGTCTTCAGGCAGCTACACACCTGTGTGATGTAATGTTCCACATCTTTCTGCATGTGAGGCCAATAGAAACGGTCCCTCAACAGGTGCAACACCCTCTCCACGCCTAGATGGCCCAGGTCTCTGTGCAGTTCTTTATATACCAGCTCATGGAACTTTTTCGGCAGGACTAGCTGAGTTCGGGTAGCTGTTTTCCGGCGCAGGATGCCATCATCATCAAGGCACAGCCGATGCTTCTCTCTCATGAGTGTCGCAACACCCCTGCTCGCACACTGTGTTTTTCCCCGAGGCCACTGATTGGAGGTTATGTACTTCAGCACCTCTCCAATGACAGCATCCTCCCTCTGGGCGTCTCTCACCGTCTGACTGGGTATCTCTGCCACAGGTGATGTATGTTCCTTCTCAAACTCGGCTAGTGCTGTGGCTATGGTTACCGGACACATCCAAGGCTCAGCTCTCTCCAGCTGTACTGACAGCGCCTGGGTCATACTGTTCATGACCTCGGGGTGTACTTCTTGTGAACAGGTCTGCATGTACTGCTCCATCGGCATGCGTGAGAGGCCATCTGCGTCCCCATTGGCTCGTCCAGGCCGGTACTTGATAGAGAACTGGAAATCGGCTAACTCTGCTACCCACCTGTGGGTGGTCGCATTCAGTTTGGCTGTCGTGAGCACATAGGTGAGGGGATTATTGTCTGTGTAGACACTGAATGATGGAGCGTGGTAGAGGTAATCTCTAAATCTCTCACATATGGCCCATTTCATCGCGAGGAACTCCAACTTCCCTGAGTGGAGATGGTAGTTCTTCTCAGGAGTTGTCAGTGTCCTAGACCCATACGCGATGACTGCCAGCCCACCCTGTGACTGTCTTTGATACAATACTGCCCCGAGGCCCTCTCGTGACGCGTCGCAGTGAAGGATAAAGGGCTGTTCAAAGTCTGGGTAGCCCAACACTGGCGGCTGGATGAGGAATTCAATCAACTGACAGAGGACCTGTTGGTGTTCAGCTGTCCACTTAACTGGGTGAGAGGAGGGCAGATGGTCTCGGGAGCCCTTCCTCCCCTTGTCCTTTCTCTTTTGTTTGAGCTTCCCCGCTGCTGTCTTCTCTGGGGTGAGGAGGTCATAGAGAGGCCTTGCGATTCGGGAGAAGTTAGGTATGTAGGGCCGGTAATACGAGATGAATCCCAGCATCTTCCTGAGCTCTCCGATGGTCGTAGGTTCTCTCTCCTTCAGTGCCTGGACCGGGGCCACATCAGCGGGGTCCATTGTGTATCCATCCTTGGTCACAAGCCTTCCCAGGAACCTTACTTGGTTTTTGAAGAGTTCACATTTTCTTGCCGTCAGCTTGATTCCATGGCTTCTGTAGCGGTGCAGTACTCTTCTCAGGTGCTGGAGGTGTTCGTCGAATGTGGTTGAGTGGACCAGGTTGTCATCTAAATACGGCTGACAAATGTTGTCCCTCAGCCCAATCAAACATTCCTCCATGGACCTCTGGAACTCTGCTGGTGCTGAGGACAGTCCGAAGGGAATTCTCACCCATTCATATAATCCCCACGGGGTGATGAATGCAGTCAGTGGACGGCTGGACTCCTCAAGAAACCCCTGGTGATATGCCTTCCCCTGATCCAAGACAGAAAACCAGGCACTCCCCTTCAGGCTGTCGAGCATATCCTGGATGCGTGGTATTGGATGGCGGTCTGGGATGGACCTCTTGTTCAACTCACGGTAGTCACAGCAGAGGCGGAGGCTCCCATCCTTTTTCCGCACACACACGATTGGGCTTGAGTAGGGTGATTTTGACTTAGTTATCCAGCCTCTGTTCAGTAAATCCTCGAGGTATTCCTTCACTTCTTTATGAAGAGGCTTTGGGACTGATGTGTATGTCCGCTTCACCGGTGTGGTGTCACTCAGGCGGATCTTGAGCTGGAGTGATGGAATAGTCCCCACATCATGGTCATCGCGTGCGAACACACTACTCTCCTCCCGCAGTAGCTCTCTCACCTGCAGTTGTTGTTCAGGTGTCAGGTGGTTCAGAGGGACAGGCGGGTCCCATAGATCTTCCTCCTGGTGTTCCGTCTTGACATCACCTGGCCCTTTCAGCTTTGTTGTGTCTCTAATCACAGGTCTTCGTTCTGTACCTGTTGTGGAGGTCCCTGGGATGACTGGGTTCACTGTACTAGTCCCATCCACATCCAACGGCTTCACGGCGGCAGGGTAGATGGCTCTAGTTCTTTGGGTCTGCCCCAGGGGAGTCCGTGGCGGCAGTGTGATGTCATGAGCTGTGACGTTAGTCACTGGGACAGCGATGCGTGACCAGGTTCCCTTCTGTAAACATACAATGTTTTCATCCACCTTCAGGCCCTCTGGCCACTTTGGGTTCACATTAGGCTCAAAGAGGACGTTCTGGTCTGCTTGGAGGGGCCCTGCTCTAACACCACACTTAACAATCTTTGTCTGGCCCGCCGGAATAGTCATGCTTTCTCGGCCCACTTTAACCATCCCCTCACCTTCCATATCATCTTGGCTGTTTATCAGCTTCACGAGGACTTCAGCCTTCTTGTAGTCAACCGCGAACGCAATGCTTAGTGCCTTTGTGATTACACTTGATGGCTGTCCAGCTCCAGACTCTAACAGGTGTTCAATTACATTGTAACCGATGATCGGTTCTTCTGCGGTGCCCTGGTGTGTGGTTACTAGTATTGGCACAGTGAGTTCCATTGGTGGAGTCTGAGTGGTGCTATTCGGTGCTAACTGGACAGTCACTTCCACCCATCCAGAGAAAGGAATGGTTGTCTGGTTTGCTGCTTTACCAGTCAGGGTGCCAGGGCCAAGGATCTCTTCTGTGCTTCTCACCTTGGTGTGTGGGAGATGTTTTCTCCTCCATTCTTCACTGATTAGGCAGACCTGCGACCCGGTATCCCACAATGCCTGTGTGGCTACACCATCAATGTAACAGTTTATCATGTATTTCTTTCCAATTAGGTTCAGCAGCTGTGACTGGCGTTTTGAGGAGATATGACTCACTGTGGGTGCTTGCTGTTCCCGCCCTGCCTCGTCTCGCTGTCGGGCAGACACTCTGGCTTCTAGTAGCTGAATACTGTCGTCGATGAGCTTGCTGGTGACAGTACAGCTAGACGTGTCTACCTGCTCCGATTTTTCAGGCCTCTGAGCTCTACACCCTCTTGAAAGATGGCCACTCTGTCCGCATTTGAAACAGTGGTTGCACTGGTCGCCCCTTTCACTGTCTTGACAGGCTTTGCATCCGCGCTTCCTCACAGGCTGCTGCTGACGAGAAGGTCTTTGGCCAGAGGAGTGGTTCATGGCTTTTCTCATCTGTTCCATTTCTCCTTTCAGCTGTTGGATTATCTCGTAGAACGCAGACTCCTTTTGGTTCCCTGCCTGTGTCTTAAGGGCATTCACACTCGCGGATGTTGATGGCGACGACTCCTGACCCCCGACCACTGCAGCTTCCGCTCCTCGATACTGATGTGCCTCAGCTCGCACTTCCCGCACTCTGGTTTCCTTACTGTGGGAGCTCTTCTTGAATTTCCGCTGTCTCTCTGACTCGAAACTTGCGGCCTCTATCATCTTAACAATGAGAACATCATCAGTAGTTGCTTGATCATCGAGATAGCTCTTGAGCTGATATTTTACCTGGTCACTCACTAGCCCAGTTCCCACAGCTCTTAGGAATTTCTTCTGTATCAGTTCAGGGCTGTATTGTTCATCAGAGCCAGGCTCTCTCGCTGCTGCTAAGAGTCTCTCTTTACATGCTATGGCTCGGAACAGGAAGTTCTGTGGTGACTCCTGACTGTCCTGTGTGATGTTGATTAGTCGGTGATATAGGTCCACAGAGCTATCCTCTTTGAAATGGCCGTTCAGAATGGTCCTCAGCTGAGGGAGGGTGAGTTCGGTTTTGATCTCTAACAAGTCACGGAGAGTCAGCCCAGGGCTGATGGCTCGGATTACAGCCTCTATTATCTCCAACTCGCTGTGGCCTTTTCTCACCCCCATATCAATCTGATGCGTAAGATTTATATAAGACAACTTGTCTATCTGCCCCCGTTCTCCTATTTGGCCATTTATCTTAAAGTCTCTGTGTATGGTCACTTCAGGGGGTTGGATTACTGACGGGATTGGGTTTGAAGGTTGACTAGGTCTACTGGGTTCTTTAAGACTTAGTTTCTCACTGAGGCGTGATATCTCTTCCTCAAGCGCTTTTGTGGATGCAGTAAAGCTGGACTGTAAGGCCTGATATTGTTCATGTAAGCTTGCCAATTCAGCAGCATCCTTGTTAGTACTGTCTGCACCTGCACCAGTATGTGACTCCGCCCCTCTCTGCTTCATTTCACTAGAGAGGTCCACTAGTCTGGACAGAAACTGACGTGCTACCTCTTCATCCTCCTTCTCAATTGCTTCATCCACAGTTTCACTAATAAGTCTGATCAGCGCATGCCTCTTTGTCTGGTTTTCAGTGGGGACTTTAGCAATAACACACACCTCTTTTAACTGGTCCAGCCCTAACTGCAGGAGGGTCTCACTCAGCCTGTCTTGCAGTTGCTCAAGCTCCAGTTCCATTGTTGGTCACGTGTTCTCACTCCGCTCCCCACTTCTTCTCCTGACAATGGTGGCAATGGCGCTGATCCCGGGTTTCGGCACCAATATTTGTAGCACACTTGATAAGAATGACACTTACAAGGGCTGGTGTTTTTGTTGTTTTACTCCATCTGTCAAATAGACATTACAGAGGACACGTTTTCAGAGCATGGCTCACTATACGAACGGCCACACTCATCTCCAATTTATACACAATAAGAGCACCAAATATATTCTTCCATAAATTCACATTAGTCTAGCCTACCGCGAGCAAAGCTAAACAGTATATAACGTTACGGAACATGGGGGGATCAAAATAGCAACACACATAGGCCTACCTTCATATTTACACAGTGTGGAGACACTAAACATAGTAAAGGGACAGACTAATCACACCTACAGACAATGTCAAAGCCAAGCTACAGAACAATGGGTTCAGACCGCGGGAGCTATGGCTATGCTAACGTTAGCAACTCGCTAGCAATCTAGCTAACGTTAGCCAGTGATATGACGTTATCAAAATAAATATGAAAGTCCCTTCGTGGGTATTTCTAATAGGCATCCATATCCCACCTACACATCATATTTAATCACCATCCTAATTCCATATGTCTAACTAGTCTGCTTACCTGTCAAATAGACATTACAGAGGACACGTTTTCAGAGCATGGCTCACTATACGAACGGCCACACTCATCTGACGACTCTATGTCCCAGAGTGCACGGCGAGAGCCAGCACTACGTCACACAGGCTAGAAGCAATTAACCTGCAGTGCCCTCCTGTGGCGAGAACCGGCTATCACAACAACACAGCAGACAATTCTCCTCTTTACTATTAGTGAGTGGTCAATGAAGGTAAGTATATAAAATAAAAAATAGATGGGGGGCTACTAAATCCCAAGTACCCCACATATACGTCAGATTTTTCAATTGGAATTCAGTAAAAGAAAATCAAAGTACTTTGAGATGATCGTAGGGCGGAATAAAAGGCTTACAGCACCTGGTATTCCCAGACGGTCTCCCATCCAGGTACTAACCAGACGCGAACTTGCTTTAGCTTCCGAGATCGGACGAGATCGGGCGTTATCAGGCTGGTATGGCCGTAAGCCGTCGAGCTGGAGCCTTGCAGCTTTTTAATAGATGAGTTGGCCGCCGAACTTCTTCTTTCTGTTGTCAGATTGTTTCACCACTTTCATCTTATGACAAACTCCATCACATCCTATCGCTTTTGCTGTCCAAGAAGTCACGTCTGTAATGTAAAAATATGACTTAAAGTGTCACGTATCAGGAACGAACCCAAAAGCAGACGGCACAACCAGGTAAGGGAAGAATCAACTATTCATTGAAGTAACCGATCTCACGGGTAGAGCAGGAGTCGGCTCAGTGGCAGGTAGGCAAGCAGGCAGGCAGGCAGGCAGGCAGAAGTCCATGAAAGGCGACGTTCCAGCCAAGACTGGACCACAGTGGAGTCTTTTTAAGGGTGATGATCGCGTTGATGTCAAGGGCGAGAGGCTTTGACAGCGAACGCTAAGATGTCAAGGCAAGTCCAGGGAGAGAGGCTGTGACAGGAGGGGTCAGAAGGTGTCAGGGGCAAACGCTTTGATGTCAAGGGCGAGAGGCTGTGACCGCGAACGCTTTGATGTCGAGGGCGAGAGGCTGTGACATAAAGCTAACTAAGATACAGAAATTGAGAAGACTTTTTACTGGTTTCTGACACAAATGTTTGTCTGGTTTCACCTATACGTCAGATTTTTCAATTGGAATTCAGTAAAAGAAAATCAAAGTACTTTGAGATGATCGTAGGGCGGAATAAAAGGCTTACAGCACCTGGTATTCCCAGGCGGTCTCCCATCCAGGTACTAACCGGGCCCGACCTTACTTTAGCTTCCGAGATCGGACCAGATCGGGCGTTATCAGGCTGGTATGGCCGTAAGCCGTCAAGCTTGAGTCTTGCAGCTTTTTCATAGATGAGTTTGCCGCCGACCTTCTTCTTTCTGTTGTCAGCTTGTTTCTCCACTTTCATCTTATGACAAACTCCATCACATCCTATCGCTTTTGCTGTCCAAGAAGTCACGTTTGTAATGTAAAAATATGACTTAAAGTGTCACGTATCAGGAACGAACCCAAAAGCAGACGGCACAACCAGGTAAGGGAAGAATCAACTTTTTATTGAAGTAACCGATCTCACGGGTAGAGCAGGAGTCGGCTCAGTGGCAGGTTGGCAAGCAGGCAGGCAGGCAGGCAGGCAGAAGTCCATGAAAGGCGACGTTCCAGCCAAGACTGGACCACAGTGGAGGCTTTTTAAGGGTGATGATCGCGTTGATGTCAAGGGCGAGAGGCTGTGACAGCGAACGCTTAGATGTCAAGGCAAGTCCAGGGAGAGAGGCTGTGACAGGGGGGGTCAGCAGGTGTCAGGGGCAAACGCTTTGATGTCAAGGGCGAGAGGCTGTGACCGCGAACGCTTTGATGTCGAGGGCGAGAGGCTGTGACCTAAAGCTAACTAAGATACAGAAATTGAGAAGACTTTTTACTGGTTTCTGACCCAAATGTTTGTCTGGTTTCACCTATACGTCAGATTTTTCAATTGGAATTCAGTAAAAGAAAATCAAAGTACTTTGAGATGATCGTAGGGCGGAATAAAAGGCTTACAGCACCTGGTCTTCCCAGGCGGTCTCCCATCCAGGTACTAACCAGGCCGGACCTTACTTTAGCTTACGAGATCGGACGTTATCAGGGTGGTATGGCCGTAAGCCGTCAAGCTTGAGTCTTGCAGCTTTTTCATAGATGAGTTGGCCGCCGACCTTCTTCTTTCTGTTGTCAGCTTGTTTCTCCACTTTGATCTTATGACAAACTCCATCACATCCTATCGCTTTTGCTGTCCAAGAAGTCACGTTTGTAATGTAAAAATATGACTTAAAGTGTCACGTATCAGGAACGAACCCAAAAGCAGACGGCACAACCAGGTAAGGGAAGAATCAACTTTTTATTGAAGTAACCGATCTCACGGGTAGAGCAGGAGTCGTCTCAGTGGCAGGTAGGCAAGCAGGCAGGCAGGCAGGCAGGCAGAAGTCCATGAAAGGCGACGTTCCAGCCAAGACTGGACCACAGTGGAGGCTTTTTAAGGGTGATGATCGCGTTGATGTCAAGGGCGAGAGGCTGTGACAGCGAACGCTTAGATGTCAAGGCAAGTCCAGGGAGAGAGGCTGTGACAGGGGGGGTCAGCAGGTGTCAGGGGCAAACGCTTTGATGTCAAGGGCGAGAGGCTGTGACCGCGAACGCTTTGATGTCGAGGGCGAGAGGCTGTGACATAAAGCTAACTAAGATACAGAAATTGAGAAGACTTTTTACTGGTTTCTGACCCAAATGTTTGTCTGGTTTCACCTATACGTCAGATTTTTCAATTGGAATTCAGTAAAAGAAAATCAAAGTACTTTGAGATGATCGTAGGGCGGAATAAAAGGCTTACAGCACCTGGTATTCCCAGGCGGTCTCCCATCCAGGTACTAACCAGGCCCGACCTTACTTTAGCTTCCGAGATCGGACGAGATCGGGCGATATCAGGCTGGTATGGCCGTAAGGCGTCAAGCTTGAGTCTTGCAGCTTTTTCATAGATGAGTTGGCCGCCGACCTTCTTGTTTCTGTTGGCAGCTTGTTTCCCCACTTTCATCTTATGACAAACTCCATCACATCCTATCGCTTTTGCTGTCCAAGGAGTCACGTTTGTAATTTAAAAATATGACTTAAAGTGTCACGTATCAGGAACGAACCCAAAAGCAGACGGCACAACCAGGTAAGGGAGAATCAAGTCGTTATTGAAGTAACCGATCTCACGGGTAGAGCAGGAGTCGGCTCAGTGGCAGGTAGGCAAGCAGGCAGGCAAGCAGGCAGAAGTCCATGAAAGGCGACGTTCCAGCCAAGACTGGACCACAGTGGAGGCTTTTTAAGGGTGATGATCGCGTTGATGTCAAGGGCGAGAGGCTGTGACAGCGAACGCTTAGATGTCAAGGCAAGTCCAGGGAGAGAGGCTGTGACAGGGGGGGTCAGCAGGTGTCAGGGGCAAACGCTTTGATGTCAAGGGCGAGAGGCTGTGACCGCGAACGCTTTGATGTCGAGGGCGAGAGGCTGTGACATAAAGCTAACTAAGATAAAGCCACTGAGAAGACTTTTTACTGGTTTCTGACCCAAATGTTTGTCTGGTTTCACCTATACGTCAGATTTTTCAATTGGAATTCAGTAAAAGAAAATCAAAGTACTTTGAGATGATCGTAGGGCGGAATAAAAGGCTTACAGCACCTGGTATTCCCAGGCGGTCTCCCATCCAGGTACTAACCAGGCCCGACCTTGCTTTAGCTTCCGAGATCGGACGAGATCGGGCGTTATTTTTTTTTTGTCTTTTATTATGAAAATATATTTTTGGGAACAAAAATACATTTTTGATTGCATGTATTGTCCATCAATTCCACATTGTTACATTTGTTTTACACTTTGTTTCGCTTACACAAGATAGTATCCGTCTCTCTTTATACATAAAATAAAGCCATGCTTTCCAAATCATCAACTTAAATCATCGCTTTGGAACCAGAACAGAAAATGAAACAAATCAGCCCTTTTGAACAAACCTTAGACTGTGTTTTTAAAAGAAAGTGACATTAAAACACCACTTTGAGATTTTAAATGACACACATTCCACATTAAACAGAATGATCCCATCCTCCCCTTAACTTCAATAAAACATAACAGAGAAAGTTAAAAGAAAACCGTAACGCGTCTTTAACTCTGTTTATATTTACACTTCCAATAATCATCATTTTCCGTTCACATCATTTCAGACTTTTTCCTCCCCTCCCTCCCTCCCTCCCTCACCAGTTCCACACAATCTCCCCCCTCCTGTTGAGGGAGAGGAGGTGGCTGTCTCTGATGAAGAGCCGGGTGAAGTCCGCATCGCCGTGCGTCAGTCTGTAATGTGTTTGTTTTTTGACCATGTTTTTGAAAATGTTCCAAACCGGGATGATTCTGCGTTCAAAGTGCGCAATGTTCCGACGTGATTTGACGGCCCACCGGGCGTGACTTAAGAGGAATTTGCACAGCGCTGCGTTCTTCACCCTGCTCTTCTCCCACACTCCAAACACAAAGAATACATCCCACGAATCCCCGCTGTCCCAAATTAATCCCAGTTTGTTGACTAAGCACTTTTTCAGGGTTTCAAAGAAGCTCGCCAGCTCCGAGCAGTGGCGGTACATGTGCAATAGTGTTTCAGGCAGCAGGCCACAGACGTCGCACTCCCTGCCGACCCCCTTGTCAAACTGGTGCAGAATAACGTTAGTGAACACTTTGTTGTGTCGGATTTTGTAGTCGTTGTCTTCTGCCTCAATGCTGTTCCCTCTCACCCTCCATTGTCCCCAGATTTGTCCCACATTCAAATTGGGCATAACTTTGCCCCAGGACGGCAGAGAGGTCGGACGTTGCGACGCCTGTGCCAGAAACTTTTCATAGATCTGTTTGCTTGTCAACCTGTGTATACTCCTCCACTCTCCTCCTTGCTCCACCAACATGGCTGGGAGCTCCCCCTCTCTGTTCTGTACCACTCTCCGCTCTATGGTTGTCCGCCATTCTTTTGGGATGCTTTCCTTTAAGTCGTTATAATAGCTTGTTGTCTCCGTAATTTTGGCCTCATAGTTTATCTCCTTTATACTGTCATATATGGCTTGGGGGGGGAGAAAACCCGGCATCAGTTCATACATGACGTCCTTCAACTGGACCAAACCTGCTGTTAACATGTCATTATTACATAGAAGCTTACCTGTCTTTTGAATTTTCTTATTTAGAAAGATTGGCATTTCTCTGATGACGTTTACCGAGTCACATGCATAGTCTATATGCTTTAGAAATTCCGCGTGAGCGGACAGGACTTCTCTATAGAAACCTGGAAGCCCCGCCATCATCGGTCGCTTTAGTTGCATCAGCAGCACAAAATCGCCTATGTGAAATACCTTGTTTATGAAGTAAGCCATCAGGCTTTTCCAGCCGTGGGCTGTGGAGTCACACAGATATTTTTGCACAGTTTTGATCCTGAACGCCCTTTTTTTGCTTTCTATATCTACTAATTGAAGTCCTCCCTCTCTGTACTTACTTATTAATGTTTTTCGTGCTATTTTACTTACTTTTGCCCTCCACAAAAAATTGGTTATAATTTCATTTATTCTGTTTAATACCCATAAGGGTAGTTCTATAACTGTTAATGTATAGTTTAGTTTTGACAATATTAAGTTGTTTAGAACCACTACTCTACCTTTGAGTTTTAGGTCTCTCAGTTTCCAATAATTTAGACATTTTTCTATTTTACTAATAATTTCCATCCATGACAGATCACGAGCTGCCACTACATCTTTACCGATGTAGGTACCTAGAATTTTTATATGCTTGCTTTGTATTTTAAAAGGTGTGGTCTCCTGCTGAGGCTCAGCCATGTTAATGAACATGATTTCTGACTTACCTACATTTATGCGGGAGCCAGAGGCTCGACCGTACATGTTTATTACTTCGATTGCTCTCTCTATGCTTGCCATGTCCTTTACTGTTAGGGTGGTGTCATCAGCAAATTGCTGGACGACACAGGATCCTCCCCCTGGTAACTCAATACCTCTAATACCCTTGTCTTGTTTTAATAGAATTCCTAGTGGCTCTGCTATTATTGTGTACAGGATTGAGGATAGTGGACAGCCTTGTCTGACCGACCTTTCCAGAGGAAACGCATCAGTGGTTGCACCGTTGCATTTGACCTTACCTGTAGCTTTGCTATATAATAATTTTACCCAAGTTAGAAATCTGTCTCCAAAACCTACCTTCTCCAGTACATTAAACATAAATTGATGCTCTACTCGGTCAAAGGCTTTATTGAAGTCAATGGCCAGAAGGACACCTGCTTGATCTGTCTCTTTTAAATACTCCACCACATCTCTTATGGTGCGTACTGTGTCAGTGACTTCTCTCCCTGGCACACTATAAGCCTGGGTGGCTTCTATTATTGTATGTAATATTTGTTTGACTCTGTTTGCCAATATTTTCATTAGTATTTTGTAGTCATTGTTCAACAGAGTAATGGGCCTATAATTTGTTAGTTTATTCTTCTCCCCTTTCTTAAAAATTAAAGTGATCAAGCCTAGAGTCATTGACTCCGGTACCTTCTGTTCTTTTTCCATTGTTTTATACAATTTCAGTAGTGTTGGTTTGAGCGTGTTGCAGAAAGCTTTATAGAAGTTTGCCGTCAACCCATCACTACCTGGGCTTTTATTTGACATCATTTGATTTATTGCACACTCTATATCTTCCTCAGTTATTTCCTGTTCACACGCTGATTTATCCTCATCATTTAATTTAGCAGTCATCTCTTCCAATATGTCATTTGTAGCTTGTATGTCTGAACTCTCAGTTTTAAACAAGTCACTATAAAAAGTTTGTACTGTTTCCAGAATGTCTACGAAATTGGTCACTACTTTACCTTCTTTATTTTTGATTTCTTGCAAATAACACTGATTTTGTTTCCTTTTTTCCAAGTTGAGGAAAAAAGCTGTACTTTTCTCCCCTTCTACTGCATATTGAGCACGGCTCCTCACTATAGCACCTTCACATTTTATCCTTTCAATTTCATTTATTTCATTTTGAATATTCACAAGCCTTTCAACATTGACAACCGGTTGTGCATTTAATTTAGCAATTGTATTTCTTAATGATCTTTCTTTTTCTCTAGTTTTAAAGTTCAATCTTTTCGCAAACTGAATACTTTTTTGTTTAATTCTCACTTTTAATTTCTCCCACCCCTCTATGATATTTTCCCCAAACTCAGGCTGTGAACATTCAAATGAGATCAATTTAGAGATGCATTCAACATAATCCCTTCTGTTCAGCAGGCTAGCATTAAGGTGCCACACGCCTCCCCCCCTCCCCCTCCTTTTACCCCCCATTCCCACACGCAGGATGGCATGATCACTAATGAAATTTAAACAATAGCGCACAGTATCGAAAAGGTCGATCTGCGGTTTCTTGACTAAACAAAAATCAATCCGACTTTGCCGTACAGTGTCCATTTGTGGCTGTACTCTCGAGTACTCTCGTGTTATGGGATTTCTGGTTCTCCATAAATCACAGAAATTATTCTTGGCCATAAACAGATTCAGGGCCGCTCTGGAACAGTCGTGTTTATAGCTACCGTTATCGCTAATGTCAAGCCTGCTCATCTTGACATTGAAATCCCCAACTATGATGTCACAGTCTTTAGCTATGATATTCAATTCTCGAAAGAAAGAAGACCTGTCCCCCTCGTGGTTGGGCGCATAAATGTTCAGTAATTTGTAGACAGTGTCTTCAAAAACAAAGCCCACTTTAACCCACCTCCCCCCAATGTCTTTGTCTATTAGAGTGGCATCAGCCTCAATGTGGCTACTCACCATGATGCTTACTCCTCGTGCCCGCTGAGTCCCATGGCTTGAAAAGTAGGATCCAGGCCACCTTTTCTTGCACTGAGTTTCACAGTCAGTGTCCCAGTGGGTTTCTTGGAGACAGATTATTTCTGCATCACACATTTTTACGACTTTAGTGAACTTGTCCATGTCACGTAGTCCACGTACGTTGAATGATGCTATTTTGACCATGGTGAGTGGGAAAGACAGAGAAAAATAATCCCCAAACAAAAAACATGATGCACACCCTTTTCAGTCCATTATTATTTACCCCTCTTAGTCTTGCCCTTTCTGCTTGTTCCCTCTTCCCTCCCCTTACTAACTCCATCCCATTCCGAAGCCTTAGGGTTCGGCTGTCGTCTCTCACTCCCCTGCCCGTGTAGAGGCCCTCTCTGCCCCGGCTGCCCGCAAGGCAAGGACGCAAGGCTGGCCGAACTGCCCTCCCTCTGGTTGCTGCGGCTCCTGTCCCCTGATGTTGTTACAGCCTGACCCCTCAGCGACCCGTGCGCCAGAGTGGAGACGCTCGTCGGCATCCTCCCCACCCTCTCAGAGGCCGCAGTCAAACCGCCGCTTCCTCTTTTCTCCTCCTCCTCCTCCTCTTCCTCCTCGACCTCGCTCTCCTCCTCCATCTCATGGCGTGCAGCTGACTGGGGCCCCTCTGCTTCGCCATCAGTCGCAATGCCATCAGGATGATTTCCTGTCTCCGTCTCCTCTGCTCCCCCCTCCACTCCCTCGCCGGTGTCCCTCTCTGTCTCCTCTTTGGGATCTGCTCCAGGCATGGCTGCGCATTCTCGTGCGTAGTGTCCGATCTCCCCACACTTGAAGCACTTGAACTCCGGGCACTCCCGTAGGATGTGTCCGGGCTGGAGGCACAGCCTGCAAACTTTAGATTGATTATCGTGCAGCACTCTGAAGTATTCAATCCCTTCCAGCGTCTCAAATTTGGTGCTGTAAGGTAAAGAGGAGACATTTTCATTGAAACGGACTTTGAGGAATCTCGTCCCGTCAAAAACGTCCGTCCCGGCCCACTTCCTCCGCTTGATAGGAGACACCGGCTCCACGCCCCACTGCTCCAGTTTAGTAACAATTTGATTGTCTGTGACATACAGGGGAAGGTTCAAAAAGGAGACGATCCTGGTGTCCCTCGTAACTTCCGATGCCACAACTCTGGAGTTTCTAATCTTGAAGCCGTCCAGCAGTCTTGTTTTCCCTTTCGGGTTACTCATCGTGAGCTCCCATCGCTTGTCGCTTTTCGACCTGCAGCCCAATACTCTCCCACACGTGTTGTCAACCGCACGCAGAAGCTCCATCATGGAGATTTTGTCTTCTCCCTCCACGTCCACATTAACCACCAGGTCTCTGTCCATCTCTCTCCCTTCCCCCTCCCTCCCCGCCGCTCCCGCTGCGACCGCCGTCTCTTTCACCAACCCCATTGCTGTGGCCCCTCCACCTCGTCTCTCTTTTCGTTTCTCCGCTCGACTCTCCACCACCACAAATTCTCCTCTCTCCCCCTTCTCCATCACGCTTTCTGCCTCAGTCGGATTCGCGTCCTGCTGGGGCTTCTTTGTTTCCGCCGCTATACCTCCATTTTGTTTGTCCGTCTGCCCGTCGTCGTAAGTCTTGTCCGGTCCGAGTGTCCTTGCCGTCTGTGCCATTTTCGTGCTTCTAAAGCCACAAAAGTTTCCCCCGTGCAGCAGAAAGCTGCTGGGGGGGAGTTAGAAACGTGATTTTCAGAGACTGCTCTCGTTTCCCCGTCGATTTAATGTCTTTTTCGTCCGCTCCGCCGCCACCACGCCAACCCGGAAGTTATCAGAGTGGTATGGCCGTAAGCCGTCAAGCTTGAGTCTTGCAGCTTTTTCATAGATGAGTTGGCCGCCGACCTTCTTCTTTCTGTTGGCAGCTTGTTTCACCACTTTCATCTTATGACAATCTCCATCACATCCTATCGCTTTTGCTGTCCAAGAAGTCACGTTTGTAATGTAAAAATATGACTTAAAGTGTCACGTATCAGGAGCGAACCCAAAAGCAGACGGGACAACCAGGTAAGGGAGAATCAAGTCGTTATTGAAGTAACCGATCTCACGGGTGGAGCAGGAGTCGGCTCAGTGGCAGGTAGGCAAGCAGGCAGGCAAGCAGGCAGAAGTCCATGAAAGGCGACGTTCCAGCCAAGACTGGACCACAGTGGAGGCTTTTTAAGGGTGATGATCGCGTTGATGTCAAGGGCGAGAGGCTGTGACAGCGAACGCTTAGATGTCAAGGCAAGTCCAGGGAGAGAGGCTGTGACAGGGGGGGTCAGCAGGTGTCAGGGGCAAACGCTTTGATGTCAAGGGCGAGAGGCTGTGACCGCGAACGCTTTGATGTCGAGGGCGAGAGGCTGTGACATAAAGCTAACTAAGATACAGCCATTGAGAAGACTTTTTACTGGTTTCTGACCCAAATGTTTGTCTGGTTTCACCTATACGTCAGATTTTTCAATTGGAATTCAGTAAAAGAAAATCAAAGTACTTTGAGATGATCGTAGGGCGGAATAAAAGGCTTACAGCACCTGGTATTCCCAGGCGGTCTCCCATCCAGGTACAAACCAGGCCCGACCTTACTTTAGCTTCCGAGATCGGACGAGATCGGGCGATATCAGGCTGGTATGGCCGTAAGGCGTCAAGCTTGAGTCTTGCAGCTTTTTCATAGATGAGTTGGCCGCCGACCTTCTTCTTTCTGTTGGCAGCTTGTTTCACCACTTTCATCTTATGACAAACTCCATCACATCCTATCGCTTTTGCTGTCCAAGGTGTCACGTTTCTAATTTAAAAATATGACTTAAAGTGTCACGTATCAGGAGCGAACCCAAAAGCAGACGGGACAACCAGGTAAGGGAGAATCAAGTCGTTATTGAAGTAACCGATCTCACGGGTGGAGCAGGAGTCGGCTCAGTGGCAGGTAGGCAAGCAGGCAGGCAAGCAGGCAGAAGTCCATGAAAGGCGACGTTCCAGCCAAGACTGGACCACAGTGGAGGCTTTTTAAGGGTGATGATCGCGTTGATGTCAAGGGCGAGAGGCTGTGACAGCGAACGCTTAGTTGTCAAGGCAAGTCCAGGGAGAGAGGCTCTGACAGGGGGGGTCAGCAGGTGTCAGGGGCAAACGCTTTGATGTCAAGGGCGAGAGGCTGTGACCGCGAACGCTTTGATGTCGAGGGCGAGAGGCTGTGACATAAAGCTAACTAAGATACAGAAATTGAGAAGACTTTTTACTGGTTTCTGACCCAAATGTTTGTCTGGTTTCACCTATACGTCAGATTTTTCAATTGGAATTCAGTAAAAGAAAATCAAAGTACTTTGAGATGATCGTAGGGCGGAATAAAAGGCTTACAGCACCTGGTATTCCCAGGCGGTCTCCCATCCAGGTACTAACCAGGCCGGACCTTACTTTAGCTTCCGAGATCGGACGAGATCGGGCGTTATCAGGCTGGAATGGCCGTAAGGCGTCAAGCTTGAGTCTTGCAGCTTTTTCATAGATGAGTTGGCCGCCGACCTTCTTCTTTCTGTTGGCAGCTTGTTTCACCACTTTCATCTTATGACAAACTCCATCACATCCTATCGCTTTTGCTGTCCAAGAAGTCACGTTTGTAATGTAAAAATATGACTTAAAGTGTCACGTATCAGGAGCGAACCCAAAAGCAGACGGCACAACCAGGTAAGGGAAGAATCAACTTTTTATTGAAGTAACCGATCTCACGGGTAGAGCAGGAGTCGGCTCAGTGGCAGGTAGGCAAGCAGGCAGGCAAGCAGGCAGAAGTCCATGAAAGGCGACGTTCCAGCCAAGACTGGACCATAGTGGAGGCTTTTTAAGGGTGATGATCGCGTTGATGTCAAGGGCGAGAGGCTGTGACAGCGAACGCTTAGTTGTCAAGGCAAGTCCAGGGAGAGAGGCTCTGACAGGGGGGGTCAGCAGGTGTCAGGGGCAAACGCTTTGATGTCAAGGGCGAGAGGCTGTGACCGCGAACGCTTTGATGTCGAGGGCGAGAGGCTGTGACATAAAGCTTACTAAGATACAGCCATTGAGAAGACTTTTTACTGGTTTCTGACCCAAATGTTTGTCTGGTTTCACCTATACGTCAGATTTTTCAATTGGAATTCAGTAAAAGAAAATCAAAGTACTTTGAGATGATCGTAGGGCGGAATAAAAGGCTTACAGCACCTGGTATTCCCAGGCGGTCTCCCATCCAGGTACTAACCAGGCCCGACCTTGCTTTAGCTTCCGAGATCGGGCGTTATCAGGCTGGTATGGCCGTAAGCCGTCGAGCTTGAGTCTTGCAGCTTTTTCATAGATGATTTGGCCGCCGACCTTCTTCTTTCTGTTGGCAGCTTGTTTCCCCACTTTCATCTTATGACAAACTCCATCACATCCTATCGCTTTTGCTGTCCAAGGAGTCACGTTTGTAATTTAAAAATATGACTTAAAGTGTCACGTATCAGGAACGAACCCAAAAGCAGACGGGACAACCAGGTAAGGGAGAATCAAGTCGTTATTGAAGTAACCGATCTCACGGGTAGAGCAGGAGTCGGCTCAGTGGCAGGTAGGCAAGCAGGCAGGCAAGCAGGCAGAAGTCCATGAAAGGCGACGTTCCAGCCAAGACTGGACCACAGTGGAGGCTTTTTAAGGGTGATGATCGCGTTGATGTCAAGGGCGAGAGGCTGTGACAGCGAACGCTTAGATGTCAAGGCAAGTCCAGGGAGAGAGGCTGTGACAGGGGGGGTCAGCAGGTGTCAGGGGCAAACGCTTTGATGTCAAGGGCGAGAGGCTGTGACCGTGAACGCTTTGATGTCGAGGGCGAGAGGCTGTGACATAAAGCTAACTAAGATACAGCCATTGAGAAGACTTTTTACTGGTTTCTGACCCAAATGTTTGTCTGGTTTCACCTATACGTCAGATTTTTCAATTTGAATTCAGTAAAAGAAAATCAAAGTACTTTGAGATGATCGTAGGGCGGAATAAAAGGCTTACAGCACCTGTTATTCCCATGCGGTCTCCCATCCAGGTACTAACCAGGCCCGACCTTACTTTAGCTTCCGAGATCGGGCGATATCAGGCTGGTATGGCCGTAAGCCGTCAAGCTTGAGTCTTGCAGCTTTTTCATAGATGAGTTGGCCGCCGACCTTCTTCTTTCTGTTGGCAGCTTGTTTCACCACTTTCATCTTATGACAAACTCCATCACATCCTATCGCTTTTGCTGTCCAAGAAGTCACGTTTGTAATGTAAAAATATGACTTAAAGTGTCACGTATCAGGAGCGAACCCAAAAGCAGACGGCACAACCAGGTAAGGGAAGAATCAACTTTTTATTGAAGTAACCGATCTCACGGGTAGAGCAGGAGTCGGCTCAGTGGCAGGTAGGCAAGCAGGCAGGCAGGCAGAAGTCCATGAAAGGCGACGTTCCAGCCAAGACTGGACCATAGTGGAGGCTTTTTAAGGGTGATGATCGCGTTGATGTCAAGGGCGAGAGGCTGTGACAGCGAACGCTTAGTTGTCAAGGCAAGTCCAGGGAGAGAGGCTCTGACAGGGGGGGTCAGCAGGTGTCAGGGGCAAACGCTTTGATGTCAAGGGCGAGAGGCTGTGACCGCGAACGCTTTGATGTCGAGGGCGAGAGGCTGTGACATAAAGCTAACTAAGATACAGAAATTGAGAAGACTTTTTACTGGTTTCTGACCCAAATGTTTGTCTGGTTTCACCTATACGTCAGATTTTTCAATTGGAATTCAGTAAAAGAAAATCAAAGTACTTTGAGATGATCGTAGGGCGGAATAAAAGGCTTACAGCACCTGGTATTCCCAGGCGGTCTCCCATCCAGGTACTAACCAGGCCGGACCTTACTTTAGCTTCCAAGATCGGACGAGATCGGGCGTTATCAGGCTGGTATGGCCGTAAGCCGTCAAGCTTGAGTCTTGCAGCTTTTTCATAGATGAGTTGGCCGCCGACCTTCTTCTTTCTATTGGCAGCTTGTTTCACCACTTTCATCTTATGACAAACTCCATCACATCCTATCGCTTTGCTGTCCAAGGAGTCACGTTTGTAATTTAAAAATATGACTTAAAGTGTCACGTATCAGGAACGAACCCAAAAGCAGACGGGACAACCAGGTAAGGGAGAATCAAGTCTTTATTGAAGTAACCGATCTCACGGGTAGAGCACGAGTCGGCTCAGTGGCAGGTAGGCAAGCAGGCAGGCAGGCAAGCAGGCAGAAGTCCATGAAAGGCGACGTTCCAGCCAAGACTGGACCACAGTGGAGGCTTTTGAAGGGTGATGATCGCGTTGATGTCAAGGGCGAGAGGCTTTGACAGCGAACGCTTAGATGTCAAGGCAAGTCCAGGGAGAGAGGCTGTGACAGGGGGGGTCAGCAGGTGTCAGGGGCAAACGCTTTGATGTCAAGGGCGAGAGGCTGTGACCGCGAACGCCTTGATGTCAAGGGCGAGAGGCTGTGACATAAAGCTAACTAAGATACAGCCATTGAGAAGACTTTTTACTGGTTTCTGACCCAAATGTTTGTCTGGTTTCACCTATACGTCAGATTTTTCAATTGGAATTCAGTAAAAGAAAATCAAAGTACTTTGAGATGATCGTAGGGCGTAATAAAAGGCTTACAGCACCTGGTATTCCCAGGCGGTCTCCCATCCAGGTACTAACCAGGCCCGACCTTGCTTTAGCTTCCGAGATCGGACGAGATCGGGCGTTATCAGGCTGGTATGGCCGTAAGCCGTCGAGCTTGAGTCTTGCAGCTTTTTCATAGATGATTTGGCCGCCGACCTTCTTCTTTCTGTTGGCAGCTTGTTTCCCCACTTTCATCTTATGACAAACTCCATCACATCCTATCGCTTTTGCTGTCCAAGGAGTCACGTTTGTAATTTAAAAATATGACTTAAAGTGTCACGTATCAGGAACGAACCCAAAAGCAGACGGGACAACCAGGTAAGGGAGAATCAAGTCGTTATTGAAGTAACCGATCTCACGGGTAGAGCAGGAGTCGGCTCAGTGGCAGGTAGGCAAGCAGGCAGGCAAGCAGGCAGAAGTCCATGAAAGGCGACGTTCCAGCCAAGACTGGACCACAGTGGAGGCTTTTAAAGGGTGATGATCGCGTTGATGTCAAGGGCGAGAGGCTGTGACAGCGAACGCTTAGATGTCAAGGCAAGTCCAGGGAGAGAGGCTGTGACAGGGGGGGTCAGCAGGTGTCAGGGGCAAACGCTTTGATGTCAAGGGCGAGAGGCTGTGACCGCGAACGCTTTGATGTCGAGGGCGAGAGGCTGTGACATAAAGCTAACTAAGATACAGCCATTGAGAAGACTTTTTACTGGTTTCTGACCCAAATGTTTGTCTGGTTTCACCTATACGTCAGATTTTTCAATTGGAATTCAGTAAAAGAAAATCAAAGTACTTTGAGATTATCGTAGGGCGGAATAAAAGGCTTACAGCACCTGGTATTCCCAGGCGGTCTCCCATCCAGGTACTAACCAGGCCGGACCTTACTTTAGCTTCCAAGATCGGACGAGATCGGGCGTTATTTTTTTTTGTCTTTTATTATGAAAATATATTTTTGGGAACAAAAATACATTTTTGATTGCATGTATTGTCCATCAATTCCACATTGTTACATTTGTTTTACACTTTGTTTCGCTTACACAAGATAGTATCCGTCTCTCTTTATACATAAAATAAAGCCATGCTTTCCAAATCATCAACTTAAATCAGCGCTTTGGAATCAGAACAGAAAATGAAACAAATCAGCCCTTTTGAACAAACCTTAGACTGTGTTTTTAAAAGAAAGTGACATTAAAACACCACTTTGAGATTTTAAATGACACACATTCCACATTAAACAGAATGATCCCATCCTCCCCTTAACTTCAATAAAACATAACAGAGAAAGTTAAAAGAAAACCGTAACGCGTCTTTAACTTTGTTTATATTTACACTTCCAATAATCATCATTTTCCGTTCACATCATTTCAGACTTTTTCCTCCCCTCCCTCCCTCCCTCCCTCCCTCCCTCACCAGTTCCACACAATCTCCCCCCTCCTGTTGAGGGAGAGGAGATGGCTGTCTCTGATGAAGAGCCGGGTGAAGTCCGCATCGCCGTGCGTCAGTCTGTAATGTGTTTGTTTTTTGACCATGTTTTTGAAAATGTTCCAAACCGGGATGATTCTGCGTTCAAAGTGCGCAATGTTCCGACGTGATTTGACGGCCCACCGGGCGTGACTTAAGAGGAATTTGCACAGCGCTGCGTTCTTCACCCTGCTCTTCTCCCACACTCCAAACACAAAGAATACATCCCACGAATCCCCGCTGTCCCAAATTAATCCCAGTTTGTTGACTAAGCACTTTTTCAGGGTTTCAAAGAAGCTCGCCAGCTCCGAGCAGTGGCGGTACATGTGCAATAGTGTTTCAGGCAGCAGGCCACAGACGTCGCACTCCCTGCCGACCCCCTTGTCAAATTGGTGCAGAATAACGTTAGTGAACACTTTGTTGTGTCGGATTTTGTAGTCGTTGTCTTCTGCCTCAATGCTGTTCCCTCTCACCCTCCATTGTCCCCAGATTTGTCCCACATTCAAATTGGGCATAACTTTGCCCCAGAACGGCAGAGAGGTCGGACGTTGCGACGCCTGTGCCAGAAACTTTCCATAGATCTGTTTGCTTGTCAACCTGTGTATACTCCTCCACTCTCCTCCTTGCTCCACCAACATGGCTGGGAGCTTCCCCTCTCTGTTCTGTACCACTCTCTGCTCTATGGTTGTCCGCCATTCTTTTGGGATGCTTCCCTTTAAGTCGTTATAATAGCTTGTTGTCTCCGTAATTTTGGCCTCATAGTTTATCTCCTTTATACTGTCATATATGGCTTGGGGGGGGAGAAAACCCGGCATCAGTTCATACATGACGTCCTTCAACTGGACCAAACCTGCTGTTAACATGTCATTATTACATAGAAGCTTACCTGTCTTTTGAATTTTCTTATTTAGAAAGATTGGCATTTCTCTGATGACGTTTACCGAGTCACATGCATAGTCTATATGCTTTAGAAATTCCGCGTGAGCGGACAGGACTTCTCTATAGAAACCTGGAAGCCCCGCCATCATCGGTCGCTTTAGTTGCATCAGCAGCACAAAATCGCCTATGTGAAATACCTTGTTTATGAAGTAAGCCATCAGGCTTTTCCAGCCGTGGGCTGTGGAGTCACACAGATATTTTTGCACAGTTTTGATCCTGAACGCCCTTTTTTTGCTTTCTATATCTACTAATTGAAGTCCTCCCTCTCTGTACTTACTTATTAATGTTTTTCGTGCTATTTTACTTACTTTTGCCCTCCACAAAAAATTGGTTATAATTTCATTTATTCTGTTTAATACCCATAAGGGTAGTTCTATAACTGCTAATGTATAGTTTAGTTTTGACAATATTAAGTTGTTTAGAACCACTACTCTACCTTTGAGTTTTAGGTCTCTCAGTTTCCAATAATTTAGACATTTTTCTATTTTACTAATAATTTCCGTCCATGACAGATCACGAGCTGCCACTACATCTTTACCGATGTAGGTACCTAGAATTTTTATATGCTTGCTTTGTATTTTAAAAGGTGTGGTCTCCTGCTGAGGCTCAGCCATGTTAATGAACATGATTTCTGACTTACCTACATTTATGCGGGAGCCAGAGGCTCGACCGTACATGTTTATTACTGCCATTGCTCTCTCTATGCTTGCCATGTCCTTTACTGTTAGGGTGGTGTCATCAGCAAATTGCTGGACGACACAGGATCCTCCCCCTGGTAACTCAATACCTCTAATACCCTTGTCTTGTTTTAATAGAATTCCTAGTGGCTCTGCTATTATTGTGTACAGGATTGAGGATAGTGGACAGCCTTGTCTGACCGACCTTTCCAGAGGAAACGCATCAGTGGTTGCACCGTTGCATTTGACCTTACCTGTAGCTTTGCTATATAATAATTTTACCCAAGTTAGAAATCTGTCTCCAAAACCTACCTTCTCCAGTACATTAAACATAAATTGATGCTCTACTCGGTCAAAGGCTTTATTGAAGTCAATGGCCAGAAGGACACCTGCTTGATCTGTCTCTTTTAAATACTCCACCACATCTCTTATGGTGCGTACTGTGTCAGTGACTTCTCTCCCTGGCACACTATAAGCCTGGGTGGCTTCTATTATTGTATGTAATATTTGTTTGACTCTGTTTGCCAATATTTTCATTAGTATTTTGTAGTCATTGTTCAACAGAGTAATGGGCCTATAATTTGTTAGGTCATCCTTCTCCCCTTTCTTAAAAATTAAAGTGATCAAGCCTAGAGTCATTGACTCCGGTACCTTCTGTTCTTTTTCCATTGTTTTATACAATTTCAGTAGTGTTGGTTTGAGCGTGTTGCAGAAAGCTTTATAGAAGTTTGCCGTCAACCCATCACTACCTGGGCTTTTATTTGACATCATTTGATTTATTGCACACTCTATATCTTCCTCAGTTATTTCCTGTTCACACGCTGATTTATCCTCATCATTTAATTTAGCAGTCATCTCTTCCAATATGTCATTTGTAGCTTGTATGTCTGAACTCTCAGTTTTAAACAAGTCACTATAAAAAGTTTGTACTGTTTCCAGAATGTCTACGAAATTGGTCACTACTTTACCTTCTTTATTTTTGATTTCTTGCAAATAACACTGATTTTGTTTCCTTTTTTCCAAGTTGAGGAAAAAAGCTGTACTTTTCTCCCCTTCTACTGCATATTGAGCACGGCTCCTCACTATAGCACCTTCACATTTTATCCTTTCAATTTCATTTATTTCATTTTGAATATTCACAAGCCTTTCAACATTGACAACCGGTTGTGCATTTAATTTAGCAATTGTATTTCTTAATGATCTTTCTTTTTCTCTAGTTTTAAAGTTCAATCTTTTCGCAAACTGAATACTTTTTTGTTTAATTCTCACTTTTAATTTCTCCCACCCCTCTATGATATTTTCCCCAAACTCAGGCTGTGAACATTCAAATGAGATCACTTTAGAGATGCATTCAACATAATCCCTTCTGTTCAGCAGGCTAGCATTAAGGTGCCACACGCCTCCCCCCCTCCCCCTCCTTTTACCCCCCATTCCCACACGCAGGATGGCATGATCACTAATGAAATTTAAACAATAGCGCACAGTATCGAAAAGGTCGATCTGCGGTTTCTTGACTAAACAAAAATCAATCCGACTTTGCCGTACAGTGTCCATTTGTGGCTGTACTCTCGAGTACTCTCGTGTTATGGGATTTCTGGTTCTCCATAAATCACAGAAATTATTCTTGGCCATAAACAGATTCAGGGCCGCTCTAGAACAGTCGTGTTTATAGCTACCGTTATCGCTAATGTCAAGCCTGCTCATCTTGACATTGAAATCCCCAACTATGATGTCACAGTCTTTAGCTATGATATTCAATTCTCGAAAGAAAGAAGACCTGTCCCCCTCGTGGTTGGGCGCATAAATGTTCAGTAATTTGTAGACAGTGTCTTCAAAAACAAAGCCCACTTTAACCCACCTCCCCCCAATGTCTTTGTCTATTAGAGTGGCATCAGCCTCAATGTGGCTACTCACCATGATGCTTACTCCTCGTGCCCGCTGAGTCCCATGGCTTGAAAAGTAGGATCCAGGCCACCTTTTCTTGCACTGAGTTTCACAGTCAGTGTCCCAGTGGGTTTCTTGGAGACAGATTATTTCTGCATCACACATTTTTACGACTTTAGTGAACTTGTCCATGTCACGTAGTCCACGTACGTTGAATGATGCTATTTTGACCATGGTGAGTGGGAAAGACAGAGAAAAATAATCCCCAAACAAAAAACATGATGCACACCCTTTTCAGTCCATTATTATTTACCCCTCTTAGTCTTGCCCTTTCTGCTTGTTCCCTCTTCCCTCCCCTTACTAACTCCATCCCATTCCGAAGCCTTAGGGTTCGGCTGTCGTCTCTCACTCCCCTGCCCGTGTAGAGGCCCTCTCTGCCCCGGCTGCCCGCAAGGCAAGGACGCAAGGCTGGCCGAACTGCCCTCCCTCTGGTTGCTGCGGCTCCTGTCCCCTGATGTTGTTACAGCCTGACCCCTCAGCGACCCGTGCGCCAGAGTGGAGACGCTCGTCGGCATCCTCCCCACCCTCTCAGAGGCCGTAGTCAAACCGCCGCTTCCTCTTTTCTCCTCCTCCTCCTCTTCCTCCTCGACCTCGCTCTCCTCCTCCATCTCATGGCGTGCAGCTGACTGGGGCCCCTCTGCTTCGCCATCAGTCGCAATGCCATCAGGATGATTTCCTGTCTCCGTCTCTTCTGCCCCGTCCTCCACTCCCTCGCCGGTGTCCCTCTCTGTCTCCTCTTTGGGATCTGCTCCAGGCATGGCTGCGCATTCTCGTGCGTAGTGTCCGATCTCCCCGCACTTGAAGCACTTGAACTCCGGGCACTCCCGTAGGATGTGTCCGGGCTGGAGGCACAGCCTGCAAACTTTAGATTGATTATCGTGCAGCACTCTGAAGTATTCAATCCCTTCCAGCGTCTCAAATTTGGTGCTGTAAGGTAAAGAGGAGACATTTTCATTGAAACGGACTTTGAGGAATCTCGTCCCGTCAAAAACGTCCGTCCCGGCCCACTTCCTCCGCTTGATAGGAGACACCGGCTCCACGCCCCACTGCTTCAGTTTAGTAACAATTTGATTGTCTGTGACATACAGGGGAAGGTTCAAAAAGGAGACGATCCTGGTGTCCCTCGTAACTTCCGATGCCACCACTCTGGAGTTTCTAATCTTGAAGCCGTCCAGCAGTCTTGTTTTCCCTTTCGGGTTACTCATCGTGAGCTCCCATCGCTTGTCGCTTTTCGACCTGCAGCCCAATACTCTCCCACACGTGTTGTCAACCGCACGCAGAAGCTCCATCATGGAGATTTTGTCTTCTCCCTCCACGTCCACATTAACCACCAGGTCTCTATCCATCTCTCTCCCTTCCCCCTCCCTCCCCGCCGCTTCCGCTGCGACCGCCGTCTCTTTCACCAACCCCATTGCTGTGGCCCCTCCACCTCGTCTCTCTTTTCGTTTCTCCGCTCGACTCTCCACCACCACAAATTCTCCTCTCTCCCCCTTCTCCATCACGCTTTCTGCCTCAGTCGGATTCGCGTCCTGCTGGGGCTTCTTTGTTTCCGCCGCTATACCTCCATTTTGTTTGTCCGTCTGCCCGTCGTCGTAAGTCTTGTCCGGTCCGAGTGTCCTTGCCGTCTGTGCCATTTTCGTGCTTCTAAAGCCACAAAAGTTTCCCCCGTGCAGCAGAAAGCTGCTGGGGGGGAGTTAGAAACGTGATTTTCAGAGACTGCTCTCGTTTCCCCGTCGATTTAATGTCTTTTTCGTCCGCTCCGCCGCCACCACGCCAACCCGGAAGTTATCAGAGTGGTATGGCCGTAAGCCGTCAAGCTTGAGTCTTGCAGCTTTTTCATAGATGATTTGGCCGCCGACCTTCTTCTTTCTGTTGGCAGCTTGTTTCCCCACTTTCATCTTAAGACAAACTCCATCACATCCTATCGCTTTTGCTGTCCAAGGAGTCACGTTTGTAATTTAAAAATATGACTTAAAGTGTCACGTATCAGGAACGAACCCAAAAGCAGACGGGACAACCAGGTAAGGGAGAATCAAGTCGTTATTGAAGTAACCGATCTCACGGGTAGAGCAGGAGTCGGCTCAGTGGCAGGTAGGCAAGCAGGCAGGCAAGCAGGCAGAAGTCCATGAAAGGCGACGTTCCAGCCAAGACTGGACCACAGTGGAGGCTTTTAAAGGGTGATGATCGCGTTGATGTCAAGGGCGAGAGGCTGTGACAGCGAACGCTTAGATGTCAAGGCAAGTCCAGGGAGAGAGGCTGTGACAGGGGGGGTCAGCAGGTGTCAGGGGCAAACGCTTTGATGTCAAGGGCGAGAGGCTGTGACCGCGAACGCTTTGATGTCGAGGGCGAGAGGCTGTGACATAAAGCTAACTAAGATACAGCCATTGAGAAGACTTTTTACTGGTTTCTGACCCAAATGTTTGTCTGGTTTCACCTATACGTCAGATTTTTCAATTGGAATTCAGTAAAAGAAAATCAAAGTACTTTGAGATGATCGTAGGGCGGAATAAAAGGCTTACAGCACCTGGTATTCCCAGGCGGTCTCCCATCCAGGTACTAACCAGGCCGGACCTTACTTTAGCTTCCAAGATCGGACGAGATCGGGCGTTATCAGGCTGGTATGGCCGTAAGCCGTCAAGCTTGAGTCTTGCAGCTTTTTCATAGATGAGTTGGCCGCCGACCTTCTTCTTTCTATTGGCAGCTTGTTTCACCACTTTCATCTTATGACAAACTCCATCACATCCTATCGCTTTTGCTGTCCAAGGAGTCACGTTTGTAATTTAAAAATATGACTTAAAGTGTCACGTATCAGGAACGAACCCAAAAGCTGACGGGACAACCAGGTAAGGGAGAATCAAGTCTTTATTGAAGTAACCGATCTCACGGGTAGAGCAGGAGTCGGCTCAGTGGCAGGTAGGCAAGCAGGCAGGCAGGCAAGCAGGCAGAAGTCCATGAAAGGCGACGTTCCAGCCAAGACTGGACCACAGTGGAGGCTTTTTAAGGGTGATGATCGCGTTGATGTCAAGGGCGAGAGGCTTTGACAGCGAACGCTTAGATGTCAAGGCAAGTCCAGGGAGAGAGGCTGTGACAGGGGGGGTCAGCAGGTGTCAGGGGCAAACGCTTTGATGTCAAGGGCGAGAGGCTGTGACCGCGAACGCTTTGATGTCAAGGGCGAGAGGCTGTGACATAAAGCTAACTAAGATACAGCCATTGAGAAGACTTTTTACTGGTTTCTGACCCAAATGTTTGTCTGGTTTCACCTATACGTCAGATTTTTCAATTGGAATTCAGTAAAAGAAAATCAAAGTACTATGAGATGATCGTAGGGCGGAATAAAAGGCTTACAGCACCTGGTATTCCCAGGCGGTCTCCCATCCAGGTACTAACCAGGCCCGACCTTGCTTTAGCTTCCGAGATCGGACGAGATCGGGCGTTATCAGGCTGGTATGGCCGTAAGCCGTCGAGCTTGAGTCTTGCAGCTTTTTCATAGATGAGTTGGCCGCCGACCTTCTTGTTTCTGTTGGCAGCTTGTTTCCCCACTTTCATCTTATGACAAACTCCATCACATCCTATCGCTTTTGCTGTCCAAGGAGTCACGTTTGTAATTTAAAAATATGACTTAAAGTGTCACGTATCAGGAACGAACCCAAAAGCAGATGGGACAACCAGGTAAGGGAGAATCAAGTCGTTATTGAAGTAACCGATCTCACGGGTAGAGCAGGAGTCGGCTCAGTGGCAGGTAGGCAAGCAGGCAGGCAAGCAGGCAGAAGTCCATGAAAGGCGACGTTCCAGCCAAGACTGGACCACAGTGGAGGCTTTTTAAGGGTGATGATCGCGTTGATGTCAAGGGAGAGAGGCTGTGACAGCGAACGCTTAGATGTCAAGGCAAGTCCAGGGAGAGAGGCTGTGACAGGGGGGGTCAGCAGGTGTCAGGGGCAAACGCTTTGATGTCAAGGGCGAGAGGCTGTGACCGCGAACGCTTTGATGTCGAGGGCGAGAGGCTGTGACATAAAGCTAACTAAGATACAGCCATTGAGAAGACTTTTTACTGGTTTCTGACCCAAATGTTTGTCTGGTTTCACCTATACGTCAGATTTTTCAATTGGAATTCAGTAAAAGAAAATCAAAGTACTTTGAGATGATCGTAGGGCGGAATAAAAGGCTTACAGCACCTGGTATTCCCAGGCGGTCTCCCATCCAGGTACTAACCAGGCCCGACCTTACTTTAGCTTCCGAGATCGGGCGATATCAGGCTGGTATGGCCGTAAGCCGTCAAGCTTGAGTCTTGCAGCTTTTTCATAGATGAGTTGGCCGCCGACCTTCTTGTTTCTGTTGTCAGCTTGTTTCCCCACTTTCATCTTATGACAAACTCCATCACATCCTATCGCTTTTGCTGTCCAAGAAGTCACGTTTGTAATGTAAAAATATGACTTAAAGTGTCACGTATCAGGAGCGAACCCAAAAGCAGACGGCACAACCAGGTAAGGGAAGAATCAACTTTTTATTGAAGTAACCGATCTCACGGGTAGAGCAGGAGTCGGTTCAGTGGCAGGTAGGCAAGCAGGCAGGCAGGCAAGCAGAAGTCCATGAAAGGCGACGTTCCAGCCAAGACTGGACCATAGTGGAGGCTTTTTAAGGGTGATGATCGCGTTGATGTCAAGGGCGAGAGGCTGTGACAGCGAACGCTTAGTTGTCAAGGCAAGTCCAGGGAGAGAGGCTCTGACAGGGGGGGTCAGCAGGTGTCAGGGGCAAACGCTTTGATGTCAAGGGCGAGAGGCTGTGACCGCGAACGCTTTGATGTCGAGGGCGAGAGGCTGTGACATAAAGCTAACTAAGATACAGCCATTGAGAAGACTTTTTACTGGTTTCTGACCCAAATGTTTGTCTGGTTTTACCTATACGTCAGATTTTTCAATTGGAATTCAGTAAAAGAAAATCAAAGTACTTTGAGATGATCGTAGGGCGGAATAAAAGGCTTACAGCACCTGGTATTCCCAGGCGGTCTCCCATCCAGGTACTAACCAGGCCGGGCCTTGCTTTAGCTTCCGAGATCGGACGAGATCGGGCGTTATCAGGCTGGTATGGCCGTAAGCCGTCGAGCTTGAGTCTTGCAGCTTTTTCATAGATGATTTGGCCGCCGACCTTCTTCTTTCTGTTGGCAGCTTGTTTCCCCACTTTCATCTTATGACAAACTCCATCACATCCTATCGCTTTTGCTGTCCAAGGAGTCACGTTTGTAATTTAAAAATATGACTTAAAGTGTCACGTATCAGGAACGAACCCAAAAGCAGACGGGACAACCAGGTAAGGGAGAATCAAGTCGTTATTGAAGTAACCGATCTCACGGGTAGAGCAGGAGTCGGCTCAGTGGCAGGTAGGCAAGCAGGCAGGCAAGCAGGCAGAAGTCCATGAAAGGCGACGTTCCAGCCAAGACTGGACCACAGTGGAGGCTTTTAAAGGGTGATGATCGCGTTGATGTCAAGGGCGAGAGGCTGTGACAGCGAACGCTTAGATGTCAAGGCAAGTCCAGGGAGAGAGGCTGTGACAGGGGGGGTCAGCAGGTGTCAGGGGCAAACGCTTTGATGTCAAGGGCGAGAGGCTGTGACCGCGAACGCTTTGATGTCGAGGGCGAGAGGCTGTGACATAAAGCTAACTAAGATACAGCCATTGAGAAGACTTTTTACTGGTTTCTGACCCAAATGTTTGTCTGGTTTCACCTATACGTCAGATTTTTCAATTGGAATTCAGTAAAAGAAAATCAAAGTACTTTGAGATTATCGTAGGGCGGAATAAAAGGCTTACAGCACCTGGTATTCCCAGGCGGTCTCCCATCCAGGTACTAACCAGGCCCGACCTTACTTTAGCTTCCGAGATCGGACGAGATCGGGCGATATCAGGCTGGTATGGCCGTAAGCCGTCAAGCTTGAGTCTTGCAGCTTTTTCATAGATGAGTTGGCCGCCGACCTTCTTGTTTCTGTTGTCAGCTTGTTTCACCACTTTCATCTTATGACAAACTCCATCACATCCTATCGCTTTTGCTGTCCAAGAAGTCACGTTTGTAATGTAAAAATATGACTTAAAGTGACACGTATCAGGAGCGAACCCAAAAGCAGACGGCACAACCAGGTAAGGGAAGAATCAACTTTTTATTGAAGTAACCGATCTCACGGGTAGAGCAGGAGTTGGCTCAGTGGCAGGTAGGCTAGCAGGCAGGCAGGCAGAAGTCCATGAAAGGCGACGTTCCAGCCAAGACTGGACCATAGTGGAGGCTTTTTAAGGGTGATGATCGCGTCGATGTCAAGGGCGAGAGGCTGTGACAGCGAACGCTTAGTTGTCAAGGCAAGTCCAGGGAGAGAGGCTCTGACAGGGGGGGTCAGCAGGTGTCAGGGGCAAACGCTTTGATGTCAAGGGCGAGAGGCTGTGACCGCGAACGCTTTGATGTCGAGGGCGAGAGGCTGTGACATAAAGCTAACTAAGATACAGAAATTGAGAAGACTTTTTACTGGTTTCTGACCCAAATATTTGTCTGGTTTTACCTATACGTCAGATTTTTCAATTGGAATTCAGTAAAAGAAAATCAAAGTACTTTGAGATGATCGTAGGGCGGAATAAAAGGCTTACAGCACCTGGTATTCCCAGGCGGTCTCCCATCCAGGTACTAACCAGGCCGGACCTTACTTTAGCTTCCGAGATCGGACGAGATCGGGCGTTATCAGGCTTGTATGGCCGTAAGCCGTCAAGCTTGCGTCTTGCAGCTTTTTCATAGATGAGTTGGCCGCCGACCTTCTTCTTTCTGTTGGCAGCTTGTTTCCCCACTTTCATCTTATGACAAACTCCATCACATCCTATCGCTTTTGCTGTCCAAGGAGTCACGTTTGTAATTTAAAAATATGACTTAAAGTGTCACGTATCAGGAACGAACCCAAAAGCAGACGGGACAACCAGGTAAGGGAGAATCAAGTCGTTATTGAAGTAACCGATCTCACGGGTAGAGCAGGAGTCGGCTCAGTGGCAGGTAGGCAAGCAGGCAGGCAAGCAGGCAGAAGTCCATGAAAGGCGACGTTCCAGCCAAGACTGGACCACAGTGGAGGCTTTTTAAGGGTGATGATCGCGTTGATGTCAAGGGCGAGAGGCTGTGACAGCGAACGCTTAGATGTCAAGGCAAGTCCAGGGAGAGAGGCTGTGACAGGGGGGGTCAGCAGGTGTCAGGGGCAAACGCTTTGATGTCAAGGGCGAGAGGCTGTGACCGCGAACGCTTTGATGTCGAGGGCGAGAGGCTGTGACATAAAGCTAACTAAGATACAGCCATTGAGAAGACTTTTTACTGGTTTCTGACCCAAATGTTTGTCTGGTTTCACCTATACGTCAGATTTTTCAATTGGAATTCAGTAAAAGAAAATCAAAGTACTTTGAGATGATCGTAGGGCGGAATAAAAGGCTTACAGCACCTGGTATTCCCAGGCGGTCTCCCATCCAGGTACTAACCAGGCCCGACCTTACTTTAGCTTCCGAGATCGGACGAGATCGGGCGATATCAGGCTGGTATGGCCGTAAGCCGTCAAGCTTGAGTCTTGCAGCTTTTTCATAGATGAGTTGGCCGCCGACCTTCTTGTTTCTGTTGTCAGCTTGTTTCACCACTTTCATCTTATGACAAACTCCATCACATCCTATCGCTTTTGCTGTCCAAGAAGTCACGTTTGTAATGTAAAAATATGACTTAAAGTGTCACGTATCAGGAGCGAACCCAAAAGCAGACGGCACAACCAGGTAAGGGAAGAATCAACTTTTTATTGAAGTAACCGATCTCACGGGTAGAGCAGGAGTCGGCTCAGTGGCAGGTAGGCAAGCAGGCAGGCAGACAGAAGTCCATGAAAGGCGACGTTCCAGCCAAGACTGGACCATAGTGGAGGCTTTTTAAGGGTGATGATCGCGTTGATGTCAAGGGCGAGAGGCTGTGACAGCGAACGCTTAGTTGTCAAGGCAAGTCCAGGGAGAGAGGCTGTGACAGGGGGGGTCAGCAGGTGTCAGGGGCAAACGCTTTGATGTCAAGGGCGAGAGGCTGTGACCGCGAACGCTTTGATGTCGAGGGCGAGAGGCTGTGACATAAAGCTAACTAAGATTCAGCCATTGAGAAGACTTTTTACTGGTTTCTGACCCAAATGTTTGTCTGGTTTCACCTATACGTCAGATTTTTCAATTGGAATTCAGTAAAAGAAAATCAAAGTACTTTGAGATGATCGTAGGGCGGAATAAAAGGCTTACAGCACCTGGTATTCCCAGGCGGTCTCCCATCCAGGTACTAACCAGGCCCGACCTTGCTTTAGCTTCCGAGATCGGACGAGATCGGGCGTTATCAGGCTGGTATGGCCGTAAGCCGTCGAGCTTGAGTCTTGCAGCTTTTTCATAGATGATTTGGCCGCCGACCTTCTTATTTCTGTTGGCAGCTTGTTTCCCCACTTTCATCTTATGACAAACTCCATCACATCCCATCGCTTTTGCTGTCCAAGGAGTCACGTTTGTAATTTAAAAATATGACTTAAAGTGTCACGTATCAGGAACGAACCCAAAAGCAGACGGGACAACCAGGTAAGGGAGAATCAAGTCTTTATTGAAGTAACCGATCTCACGGGTAGAGCAGGAGTCGGCTCAGTGGCAGGTAGGCAAGCAGGCAGGCAGGCAGGCAGGCAGAAGTCCATGAAAGGCGATGTTCCAGCCAAGACTGGACCACAGTGGAGGCTTTTTAAGGGTGATGATCGCGTTGATGACAAGGGCGAGAGGCTGTGACAGCGAACGCTTAGATGTCAAGGCAAGTCCAGTGAGAGAGGCTGTGACAGGGGGGTCAGCAGGTGTCAGGGGCAAACGCTTTGATGTCAAGGGCGAGAGGCTGTGACCGCGAACGTTTTGATGTCGAGGGCGAGAGGCTGTGACATAAAGCTAACTAAGATACAACCATTGAGAAGACTTTTTACTGGTTTCTGACCCAAATGTTTGTCTGGTTTCACCTATACGTCAGATTTTTCAATTGGAATTCAGTAAAAGAAAATCAAAGTACTTTGAGATGATCGTAGGGCGGAATAAAAGGCTTACAGCATCTGGTATTCCCAGGCGGTCTCCCATCCAGGTACTAACCAGGCCCGACCTTGCTTTAGTTTCCGAGATCGGACGTTATCAGGCTGGTATGGCCGTAAGCCGTCGAGCTGGAGTCTTGCAGCTTTTTCATAGATGAGTTGGCCGCCGACCTTCTTCTTTCTGTTGTCAGCTTGTTTCACCACTTTGATCTTATGACAAACTCCATCACATCCTATCGCTTTTGCTGTCCAAGGAGTCACGTTTGTAATTTAAAAATATGACTTAAAGTGTCACGTATCAGGAACGAAGCCAAAAGCAGACGGCACAACCAGGTAAGGGAAGAATCAAGTTTTTATTGAAGTAACCGATCTCACGGGTAGAGCAGAGGAGTCGGCTCAGTGGCAGGTAGGCAAGCAGGCAGGCAGGCAGAAGTCCATGAAAGGCGACGTTCCAGCCAAGACTGGACCACAGTGGAGGCTTTTTAAGGGTGATGATCGCGTTGATGTCAAGGGAGAGCGGCTGACTGCTTTGATGGCCAGCTGGTGTCAGGGGCGAGAGGCTGTGACAGCGAACGCTTTGATGTCAAGGCAAGTCCAAGGAGAGAGGCTATGACATGGGGGGTCGTCAGGGGCAAACGCTTTGATGCCAAGGGCGAGAGGCTGTGACCGCGAACGCTTTGATGTCAAGGCAAGTCCAGGGAGAGAGGCTGTGACAGGGGGGGTCAGCAGGTGTCAGGGGCAAACGCTTTGATGTCAAGGGCGAGAGGCTGTGACCGCGAACGCTTTGATGTCGAGGGCGAGAGGCTGTGACCGCGAACGCTTTGATGTCGAGGGCGAGAGGCTGTGACATAAAGCTAACTAAGATACAGCCATTGAGAAGACTTTTTACTGGTTTCTGACCCGAATGTTTGTCTGGTTTCACCTATACGTCAGATTTTTCAATTGGAATTCAGTAAAAGAAAATCAAAGTACTTTGAGATGATCGTAGGGCGGAATAAAAGGCTTACAGCACCTGGTATTCCCAGGCGGTCTCCCATCCAGGTACTAACCAGGCCCGACCTTACTTTAGCTTCCGAGATCGGACGAGATCGGGCGATATCAGGCTGGTATGGCCGTAAGCCGTCAAGCTTGAGTCTTGCAGCTTTTTCATAGATGAGTTGGCCGCCGACCTTCTTGTTTCTGTTGTCAGCTTGTTTCACCACTTTCATCTTATGACAAACTCCATCACATCCTATCGCTTTTGCTGTCCAAGAAGTCACGTTTGTAATGTAAAAATATGACTTAAAGTGTCACGTATCAGGAACGAACCCAAAAGCAGACGGGACAACCAGGTAAGGGAGAATCAAGTCGTTATTGAAGTAACCGATCTCACGGGTAGAGCTGGAGTCGGCTCAGTGGCAGGTAGGCAAGCAGGCAGGCAAGCAGGCAGAAGTCCATGAAAGGCGACGTTCCAGCCAAGACTGGACCACAGTGGAGGCTTTTTAAGGGTGATGATCGCGTTGATGTCAAGGGCGAGAGGCTGTGACAGCGAACGCTTAGATGTCAAGGCAATTCCAGGGAGAGAGGCTGTGACAGGGGGGGTCAGCAGGTGTCAGGGGCAAACGCTTTGATGTCAAGGGCGAGAGGCTGTGACCGCGAACGCTTTGATGTCGAGGGCGAGAGGCTGTGACATAAAGCTAACTAAGATACAGCCATTGAGAAGACTTTTTACTGGTTTCTGACCCAAATGTTTGTCTGGTTTCACCTATACGTCAGATTTTTCAATTGGAATTCAGTAAAAGAAAATCAAAGTACTTTGAGATGATCGTAGGGCGGAATAAAAGGCTTACAGCACCTGGTATTCCCAGGCGGTCTCCCATCCAGGTACTAACCAGGCCCGACCTTACTTTAGCTTCCGAGATCGGACGAGATCGGGCGATATCAGGCTGGTATGGCCGTAAGCCGTCAAGCTTGAGTCTTGCAGCTTTTTCATAGATGAGTTGGCCGCCGACCTTCTTGTTTCTGTTGTCAGCTTGTTTCACCACTTTCATCTTATGACAAACTCCATCACATCCTATCGCTTTTGCTGTCCAAGAAGTCACGTTTGTAATGTAAAAATATGACTTAAAGTGTCACGTATCAGGAACGAACCCAAAAGCAGACGGGACAACCAGGTAAGGGAGAATCAAGTCGTTATTGAAGTAACCGATCTCACGGGTAGAGCTGGAGTCGGCTCAGTGGCAGGTAGGCAAGCAGGCAGGCAAGCAGGCAGAAGTCCATGAAAGGCGACGTTCCAGCCAAGACTGGACCACAGTGGAGGCTTTTTAAGGGTGATGATCGCGTTAATGTCAAGGGCGAGAGGCTGTGACAGCGAACGCTTAGATGTCAAGGCAATTCCAGGGAGAGAGGCTGTGACAGGGGGGGTCAGCAGGTGTCAGGGGCAAACGCTTTGATGTCAAGGGCGAGAGGCTGTGACCGCGAACGCTTTGATGTCGAGGGCGAGAGGCTGTGACATAAAGCTAACTAAGATACAGCCATTGAGAAGACTTTTTACTGGTTTCTGACCCAAATGTTTGTCTGGTTTCACCTATACGTCAGATTTTTCAATTGGAATTCAGTAAAAGAAAATCAAAGTACTTTGAGATGATCGTAGGGCGGAATAAAAGGCTTACAGCACCTGGTATTCCCAGGCGGTCTCCCATCCAGGTACTAACCAGGCCCGACCTTACTTTAGCTTCCGAGATCGGGCGATTTTAGGCTGGTATGGCCGTAAGCCGTCAAGCTTGAGTCTTGCAGCTTTTTCATAGATGAGTTGGCCGCCGACCTTCTTGTTTCTGTTGTCAGCTTGTTTCACCACTTTCATCTTATGACAAACTCCATCACATCCTATCGCTTTTTCTGTCCAAGAAGTCACGTTTGTAATGTAAAAATATGACTTAAAGTGTCACGTATCAGGAACGAACCCAAAAGCAGACGGGACAACCAGGTAAGGGAGAATCAAGTCGTTATTGAAGAAACCGATCTCACGGGTAGAGCAGGAGTCGGCTCAGTGGCAGGTAGGCAAGCAGGCAGGCAAGCAGGCAGAAGTCCATGAAAGGCGACGTTCCAGCCAAGACTCGACCACAGTGGAGGCTTTTTAAGGGTGATGATCGCGTTGATGTCAAGGGCGAGAGGCTGTGACAGCGAACGCTTAGATGTCAAGGCAAGTCCAGGGAGAGAGGCTGTGACAGGGGGGGTCAGCAGGTGTCAGGGGCAAACGCTTTGATGTCAAGGGCGAGAGGCTGTGACCGCGAACGCTTTGATGTCGAGGGCGAGAGGCTGTGACATAAAGCTAACTAAGATACAGCCATTGAGAAGACTTTTTACTGGTTTCTGACCCAAATGTTTGTCTGGTTTCACCTATACGTCAGATTTTTCAATTGGAATTCCGTAAAAGAAAATCAAAGTACTTTGAGATGATCGTAGGGCGGAATAAAAGGCTTACAGCACCAGGTATTCCCAGGCGGTCTCCCATCCAGGTACTAACCAGGCCCGACCTTACTTTAGCTTCCGAGATCGGACGAGATCGGGCGATATCAGGCTGGTATGGCCGTAAGCCGTCAAGCTTGAGTCTTGCAGCTTTTTCATAGATGAGTTGGCCGCCGACCTTCTTGTTTCTGTTGTCAGCTTGTTTCACCACTTTCATCTTATGACAAACTCCATCACATCCTATCGCTTTTGCTGTCCAAGAAGTCACGTTTGTAATGTAAAAATATGACTTAAAGTGTCACGTATCAGGAGCGAACCCAAAAGCAGACGGCACAACCAGGTAAGGGAAGAATCAACTTTTTATTGAAGTAACCGATCTCACGGGTAGAGCAGGAGTCGGCTCAGTGGCAGGTAGGCAAGCAGGCAGGCAAGCAGGCAGAAGTCCATGAAAGGCGACGTTCCAGCCAAGACTGGACCATAGTGGAGGCTTTTTAAGGGTGATGATCGCGTTGATGTCAAGGGCGAGAGGCTGTGACAGCGAACGCTTAGATGTCAAGGCAAGTCCAGGGAGAGAGGCTGTGACAGGGGGGGTCAGCAGGTGTCAGGGGCAAACGCTTTGATGTCAAGGGCGAGAGGCTGTGACCGCGAACGCTTTGATGTCGAGGGCGAGAGGCTGTGACATAAAGCTAACTAAGATACAGCCATTGAGAAGACTTTTTACTGGTTTCTGACCCAAATGTTTGTCTGGTTTCACCTATACGTCAGATTTTTCAATTGGAATTCCGTAAAAGAAAATCAAAGTACTTTGAGATGATCGTAGGGCGGAATAAAAGGCTTACAGCACCTGGTATTCCCAGGCGGTCTCCCATCCAGGTACTAACCAGGCCCGACCTTACTTTAGCTTCCGAGATCGGACGATATCAGGCTGTTATGGCCGTAAGCCGTCAAGCTTGAGTCTTGCAGCTTTTTCATAGATGAGTTGGCCGCCGACCTTCTTGTTTCTGTTGTCAGCTTGTTTCACCACTTTCATCTTATGACAAACTCCATCACATCCTATCGCTTTTGCTGTCCAAGAAGTCACGTTTGTAATGTAAAAATATGACTTAAAGTGTCACGTATCAGGAGCGAACCCAAAAGCAGACGGCACAACCAGGTAAGGGAAGAATCAACTTTTTATTGAAGAAACCGATCTCACGGGTAGAGCAGGAGTCGGCTCAGTGGCAGGTAGGCAAGCAGGCAGGCAGGCAGAAGTCCATGAAAGGCGACGTTCCAGCCAAGACTGGACCACAGTGGAGGCTTTTTAAGGGTGATGATCGCGTTGATGTCAAGGGAGAGCGGCTGACTGCTTTGATGGCCAGCTGGTGTCAGGGGCGAGAGGCTGTGACAGCGAACGCTTTGATGTCAAGGCAAGTCCAAGGAGAGAGGCTATGACATGGGGGGTCGTCAGGGGCAAACGCTTTGATGCCGAGGGCGAGAGGCTGTGACCGCGAACGCTTTGATGTCAAGGCAAGTCCAGGGAGAGAGGCTGTGACAGAGGGGGTCAGCAGGTGTCAGGGGCAAACGCTTTGATGTCAAGGGCGAGAGGCTGTGACCGCGATCGCTTTGATGTCGAGGGCGAGAGGCTGTGACATAAAGCTAACTAAGATACAGCCATTGAGAAGACTTTTTACTGGTTTCTGACCCAAATGTTTGTCTGGTTTCACCTATACGTCAGATTTGTCAATTGGAATTCAGTAAAAGAAAATCAAAGTACTTTGAGATGATCGTAGGGCGGAATAAAAGGCTTACAGCACCTGGTATTCCCAGGCGGTCTCCCATCCAGGTACTAACCGGGCCCGACCTTGCTTTAGCTTCCGAGATCGGACGAGATCGGGCGTTATCAGGCTGGTATGGCCGTAAGCCGTCGAGCTTGAGTCTTGCAGCTTTTTCATAGATGAGTTGGCCGCCGACCTTCTTCTTTCTGTTGGCAGCTTGTTTCCCCACTTTCATCTTATGACAAACTCCATCACATCCTATCGCTTTTGCTGTCCAAGGAGTCACGTTTGTAATTTAAAAATATGACTTAAAGTGTCACGTATCAGGAACGAACCCAAAAGCAGACGGGACAACCAGGTAAGGGAGAATCAAGTCGTTATTGAAGTAACCGATCTCACGGGTAGAGCAGGAGTCGGCTCAGTGGCAGGTAGGCAAGCAGGCAGGCAAGCAGGCAGAAGTCCATGAAAGGCGACGTTCCAGCCAAGACTCGACCACAGTGGAGGCTTTTTAAGGGTGATGATCGCGTTGATGTCAAGGGCGAGAGGCTGTGACAGCGAACGCTTAGATGTCAAGGCAAGTCCAGAGAGAGAGGCTGTGACAGGGGGGGTCAGCAGGTGTCAGGGGCAAACGCTTTGATGTCAAGGGCGAGAGGCTGTGACCGCGAACGCTTTGATGTCGAGGGCGAGAGGCTGTGACATAAAGCTAACTAAGGTACAGCCATTGAGAAGACTTTTTACTGGTTTCTGACCCGAATGTTTGTCTGGTTTCACCTATACGTCAGATTTTTCAATTGGAATTCAGTACAAGAAAATCAAAGAACTTTGAGATGATCGTAGGGCGGAATAAAAGGCTTACAGCACCTGGTATTCCCAGGCGGTCTCCCATCCAGGTACTAACCAGGCCCGACCTTACTTTAGCTTCCGAGATCGGACGAGATCGGGCGATATCAGGCTGGTATGGCCGTAAGCCGTCAAGCTTGAGTCTTGCAGCTTTTTCATAGATGAGTTGGCCGCCGACCTTCTTGTTTCTGTTGTCAGCTTGTTTCACCACTTTCATCTTATGACAAACTCCATCACATCCTATCGCTTTTGCTGTCCAAGAAGTCACGTTTGTAATGTAAAAATATGACTTAAAGTGTCACGTATCAGGAACGAACCCAAAAGCAGACGGGACAACCAGGTAAGGGAGAATCAAGTCGTTATTGAAGTAACCGATCTCACGGGTAGAGCTGGAGTCGGCTCAGTGGCAGGTAGGCAAGCAGGCAGGCAAGCAGGCAGAAGTCCATGAAAGGCGACGTTCCAGCCAAGACTGGACCACAGTGGAGGCTTTTTAAGGGTGATGATCGCGTTAATGTCAAGGGCGAGAGGCTGTGACAGCGAACGCTTAGATGTCAAGGCAATTCCAGGGAGAGAGGCTGTGACAGGGGGGGTCAGCAGGTGTCAGGGGCAAACGCTTTGATGTCAAGGGCGAGAGGCTGTGACCGCGAACGCTTTGATGTCGAGGGCGAGAGGCTGTGACATAAAGCTAACTAAGATACAGCCATTGAGAAGACTTTTTACTGGTTTCTGACCCAAATGTTTGTCTGGTTTCACCTATACGTCAGATTTTTCAATTGGAATTCAGTAAAAGAAAATCAAAGTACTTTGAGATGATCGTAGGGCGGAATAAAAGGCTTACAGCACCTGGTATTCCCAGGCGGTCTCCCATCCAGGTACTAACCAGGCACGACCTTACTTTAGCTTCCGAGATCGGACGAGATCGGGCGATTTTAGGCTGGTATGGCCGTAAGCCGTCAAGCTTGAGTCTTGCAGCTTTTTCATAGATGAGTTGGCCGCCGACCTTCTTGTTTCTGTTGTCAGCTTGTTTCACCACTTTCATCTTATGACAAACTCCATCACATCCTATCGCTTTTGCTGTCCAAGAAGTCACGTTTGTAATGTAAAAATATGACTTAAAGTGTCACGTATCAGGAACGAACCCAAAAGCAGACGGGACAACCAGGTAAGGGAGAATCAAGTCGTTATTGAAGAAACCGATCTCACGGGTAGAGCAGGAGTCGGCTCAGTGGCAGGTAGGCAAGCAGGCAGGCAAGCAGGCAGAAGTCCATGAAAGGCGACGTTCCAGCCAAGACTCGACCACAGTGGAGGCTTTTTAAGGGTGATGATCGCGTTGATGTCAAGGGCGAGAGGCTGTGACAGCGAACGCTTAGATGTCAAGGCAAGTCCAGGGAGAGAGGCTGTGACAGGGGGGGTCAGCAGGTGTCAGGGGCAAACGCTTTGATGTCAAGGGCGAGAGGCTGTGACCGCGAACGCTTTGATGTCGAGGGCGAGAGGCTGTGACATAAAGCTAACTAAGATACAGCCATTGAGAAGACTTTTTACTGGTTTCTGACCCAAATGTTTGTCTGGTTTCACCTATACGTCAGATTTTTCAATTGGAATTCCGTAAAAGAAAATCAAAGTACTTTGAGATGATCGTAGGGCGGAATAAAAGGCTTACAGCACCTGGTATTCCCAGGCGGTCTCCCATCCAGGTACTAACCAGGCCCGACCTTACTTTAGCTTCCGAGATCGGACGAGATCGGGCGATATTTTTTTTTTTTTTGTCTTTTATTATGAAAATATATTTTTGGGAACAAAAATACATTTTTGATTGCATGTATTGTCCATCAATTCCACATTGTTACATTTGTTTTACACTTTGTTTCGCTTACACAAGATAGTATCCGTCTCTCTTTATACATAAAATAAAGCCATGCTTTCCAAATCATCAACTTAAATCAGCGCTTTGGAATCAGAACAGAAAATGAAACAAATCAGCCCTTTTGAACAAACCTTAGACTGTGTTTTTAAAAGAAAGTGACATTAAAACACCACTTTGAGATTTTAAATGACACACATTCCACATTAAACAGAATGATCCCATCCTCCCCTTAACTTCAATAAAACATAACAGAGAAAGTTAAAAGAAAACCGTAACGCGTCTTTTACTCTGTTTATATTTACACTTCCAATAATCATCATTTTCCGTTCACATCATTTCAGACTTTTTCCTCCCCTCCCTCCCTCCCTCACCAGTTCCACACAATCTCCCCCCTCCTGTTGAGGGAGAGGAGATGGCTGTCTCTGATGAAGAGCCGGGTGAAGTCCGCATCGCCGTGCGTCAGTCTGTAATGTGTTTGTTTTTTGACCATGTTTTTGAAAATGTTCCAAACCGGGATGATTCTGCGTTCAAAGTGCGCAATGTTCCGACGTGATTTGACGGCCCACCGGGCGTGACTTAAGAGGAATTTGCACAGCGCTGCGTTCTTCACCCTGCTCTTCTCCCACACTCCAAACACAAAGAATACATCCCACGAATCCCCGCTGTCCCAAATTAATCCCAGTTTGTTGACTAAGCACTTTTTCAGGGTTTCAAAGAAGCTCGCCAGCTCCGAGCAGTGGCGGTACATGTGCAATAGTGTTTCAGGCAGCAGGCCACAGACGTCGCACTCCCTGCCGACCCCCTTGTCAAACTGGTGCAGAATAACGTTAGTGAACACTTTGTTGTGTCGGATTTTGTAGTCGTTGTCTTCTGCCTCAATGCTGTTCCCTCTCACCCTCCATTGTCCCCAGATTTGTCCCACATTCAAATTGGGCATAACTTTGCCCCAGAACGGCAGAGAGGTCGGACGTTGCGACGCCTGTGCCAGAAACTTTCCATAGATCTGTTTGCTTGTCAACCTGTGTATACTCCTCCACTCTCCTCCTTGCTCCACCAACATGGCTGGGAGCTTCCCCTCTCTGTTCTGTACCACTCTCCGCTCTATGGTTGTCCGCCATTCTTTTGGGATGCTTTCCTTTAAGTCGTTATAATAGCTTGTTGTCTCCGTAATTTTGGCCTCATAGTTTATCTCCTTTATACTGTCATATATGGCTTGGGGGGGGAGAAAACCCGGCATCAGTTCATACATGACGTCCTTCAACTGGACCAAACCTGCTGTTAACATGTCATTATTACATAGAAGCTTACCTGTCTTTTGAATTTTCTTATTTAGAAAGATTGGCATTTCTCTGATGACGTTTACCGAGTCACATGCATAGTCTATATGCTTTAGAAATTCCGCGTGAGCGGACAGGACTTCTCTATAGAAACCTGGAAGCCCCGCCATCATCGGTCGCTTTAGTTGCATCAGCAGCACAAAATCGCCTATGTGAAATACCTTGTTTATGAAGTAAGCCATCAGGCTTTTCCAGCCGTGGGCTGTGGAGTCACACAGATATTTTTGCACAGTTTTGATCCTGAACGCCCTTTTTTTGCTTTCTATATCTACTAATTGAAGTCCTCCCTCTCTGTACTTACTTATTAATGTTTTTCGTGCTATTTTACTTACTTTTGCCCTCCACAAAAAATTGGTTATAATTTCATTTATTCTGTTTAATACCCATAAGGGTAGTTCTATAACTGCTAATGTATAGTTTAGTTTTGACAATATTAAGTTGTTTAGAACCACTACTCTACCTTTGAGTTTTAGGTCTCTCAGTTTCCAATAATTTAGACATTTTTCTATTTTACTAATAATTTCCGTCCATGACAGATCACGAGCTGCCACTACATCTTTACCGATGTAGGTACCTAGAATTTTTATATGCTTGCTTTGTATTTTAAAAGGTGTGGTCTCCTGCTGAGGCTCAGCCATGTTAATGAACATGATTTCTGACTTACCTACATTTATGCGGGAGCCAGAGGCTCGACCGTACATGTTTATTACTGCCATTGCTCTCTCTATGCTTGCCATGTCCTTTACTGTTAGGGTGGTGTCATCAGCAAATTGCTGGACGACACAGGATCCTCCCCCTGGTAACTCAATACCTCTAATACCCTTGTCTTGTTTTAATAGAATTCCTAGTGGCTCTGCTATTACTGTGTACAGGATTGAGGATAGTGGACAGCCTTGTCTGACCGACCTTTCCAGAGGAAACGCATCAGTGGTTGCACCGTTGCATTTGACCTTACCTGTAGCTTTGCTATATAATAATTTTACCCAAGTTAGAAATCTGTCTCCAAAACCTACCTTCTCCAGTACATTAAACATAAATTGATGCTCTACTCGGTCAACGGCTTTATTGAAGTCAATGGCCAGAAGGACACCTGCTTGATCTGTCTCTTTTAAATACTCCACCACATCTCTTATGGTGCGTACTGTGTCAGTGACTTCTCTCCCTGGCACACTATAAGCCTGGGTGGCTTCTATTATTGTATGTAATATTTGTTTGACTCTGTTTGCCAATATTTTCATTAGTATTTTGTAGTCATTGTTCAACAGAGTAATGGGCCTATAATTTGTTAGTTTATTCTTCTCCCCTTTCTTAAAAATTAAAGTGATCAAGCCTAGAGTCATTGACTCCGGTACCTTCTGTTCTTTTTCCATTGTTTTATACAATTTCAGTAGTGTTGGTTTGAGCGTGTTGCAGAAAGCTTTATAGAAGTTTGCCGTCAACCCATCACTACCTGGGCTTTTATTTGACATCATTTGATTTATTGCACACTCTATATCTTCCTCAGTTATTTCCTGTTCACACGCTGATTTATCCTCATCATTTAATTTAGCAGTCATCTCTTCCAATATGTCATTTGTAGCTTGTATGTCTGAACTCTCAGTTTTAAACAAGTCACTATAAAAAGTTTGTACTGTTTCCAGAATGTCTACGAAATTGGTCACTACTTTACCTTCTTTATTTTTGATTTCTTGCAAATAACACTGATTTTGTTTCCTTTTTTCCAAGTTGAGGAAAAAAGCTGTACTTTTCTCCCCTTCTACTGCATATTGAGCACGGCTCCTCACTATAGCACCTTCACATTTTATCCTTTCAATTTCATTTATTTC
This sequence comes from Lampris incognitus, assembly GCF_029633865.1. Lineage (NCBI taxonomy): Eukaryota > Metazoa > Chordata > Actinopteri > Lampriformes > Lampridae > Lampris > Lampris incognitus. Next base: position 3,844,451 of record NC_079228.1, read on the forward strand.
ATTTTGAATATTCACAAGCCTTTCAACATTGACAACCGGTTGTGCATTTAATTTAGCAATTGTATTTCTTAATGATCTTTCTTTTTCTCTAGTTTTAAAGTTCAATCTTTTCGCAAACTGAATACTTTTTTGTTTAATTCTCACTTTTAATTTCTCCCACCCCTCTATGATATTTTCCCCAAACTCAGGCTGTGAACATTCAAATGAGATCAATTTAGAGATGCATTCAACATAATCCCTTCTGTTCAGCAGGCTAGCATTAAGGTGCCACACGCCTCCCCCCCCTCCCCCTCCTTTTACCCCCCATTCCCACACGCAGGATGGCATGATCACTAATGAAATTTAAACAATAGCGCACAGTATCGAAAAGGTCGATCTGCGGTTTCTTGACTAAACAAAAATCAATCCGACTTTGCCGTACAGTGTCCATTTGTGGCTGTACTCTCGAGTACTCTCGTGTTATGGGATTTCTGGTTCTCCATAAATCACAGAAATTATTCTTGGCCATAAACAGATTCAGGGCCGCTCTAGAACAGTCGTGTTTATAGCTACCGTTATCGCTAATGTCAAGCCTGCTCATCTTGACATTGAAATCCCCAACTATGATGTCACAGTCTTTAGCTATGATATTCAATTCTCGAAAGAAAGAAGACCTGTCCCCCTCGTGGTTGGGCGCATAAATGTTCAGTAATTTGTAGACAGTGTCTTCAAAAACAAAGCCCACTTTAACCCACCTCCCCCCAATGTCTTTGTCTATTAGAGTGGCATCAGCCTCAATGTGGCTACTCACCATGATGCTTACTCCTCGTGCCCGCTGAGTCCCATGGCTTGAAAAGTAGGATCCAGGCCACCTTTTCTTGCACTGAGTTTCACAGTCAGTGTCCCAGTGGGTTTCTTGGAGACAGATTATTTCTGCATCACACATTTTTACGACTTTAGTGAACTTGTCCATGTCACGTAGTCCACGTACGTTGAATGATGCTATTTTGACCATGGTGAGTGGGAAAGACAGAGAAAAATAATCCCCAAACAAAAAACATGATGCACACCCTTTTCAGTCCATTATTATTTACCCCTCTTAGTCTTGCCCTTTCTGCTTGTTCCCTCTTCCCTCCCCTTACTAACTCCATCCCATTCCGAAGCCTTAGGGTTCGGCTGTCGTCTCTCACTCCCCTGCCCGTGTAGAGGCCCTCTCTGCCCCGGCTGCCCGCAAGGCAAGGACGCAAGGCTGGCCGAACTGCCCTCCCTCTGGTTGCTGCGGCTCCTGTCCCCTGATGTTGTTACAGCCTGACCCCTCAGCGACCCGTGCGCCAGAGTGGAGACGCTCGTCGGCATCCTCCCCACCCTCTCAGAGGCCGCAGTCAAACCGCCGCTTCCTCTTTTCTCCTCCTCTTCCTCCTCGACCTCGCTCTCCTCCTCCATCTCATGGCGTGCAGCTGACTGGGGCCCCTCTGCTTCGCCATCAGTCGCAATGCCATCAGGATGATTTCCTGTCTCCGTCTCTTCTGCCCCGTCCTCCACTCCCTCGCCGGTGTCCCTCTCTGTCTCCTCTTTGGGATCTGCTCCAGGCATGGCTGCGCATTCTCGTGCGTAGTGTCCGATCTCCCCGCACTTGAAGCACTTGAACTCCGGGCACTCCCGTAGGATGTGTCCGGGCTGGAGGCACAGCCTGCAAACTTTAGATTGATTATCGTGCAGCACTCTGAAGTATTCAATCCCTTCCAGCGTCTCAAATTTGGTGCTGTAAGGTAAAGAGGAGACATTTTCATTGAAACGGACTTTGAGGAATCTCGTCCCGTCAAAAACGTCCGTCCCGGCCCACTTCCTCCGCTTGATAGGAGACACCGGCTCCACGCCCCACTGCTCCAGTTTAGTAACAATTTGATTGTCTGTGACATACAGGGGAAGGTTCAAAAAGGAGACGATCCTGGTGTCCCTCGTAACTTCCGATGCCACCACTCTGGAGTTTCTAATCTTGAAGCCGTCCAGCAGTCTTGTTTTCCCTTTCGGGTTACTCATCGTGAGCTCCCATCGTTTGTCGCTTTTCGACCTGCAGCCCAATACTCTCCCACACGTGTTGTCAACCGCACGCAGAAGCTCCATCATGGAGATTTTGTCTTCTCCCTCCACGTCCACATTAACCACCAGGTCTCTGTCCATCTCTCTCCCTTCCCCCTCCCTCCCCGCCGCTTCCGCTGCGACCGCCGTCTCTTTCACCAACCCCATTGCTGTGGCCCCTCCACCTCGTCTCTCTTTTCGTTTCTCCGCTCGACTCTCCACCACCACAAATTCTCCTCTCTCCCCCTTCTCCATCACGCTTTCTGCCTCAGTCGGATTCGCGTCCTGCTGGGGCTTCTTTGTTTCCGCCGCTATACCTCCATTTTGTTTGTCCGTCTGCCCGTCGTCGTAAGTCTTGTCCGGTCCGAGTGTCCTTGCCGTCTGTGCCATTTTCGTGCTTCTAAAGCCACAAAAGTTTCCCCCGTGCAGCAGAAAGCTGCTGGGGGGGAGTTAGAAACGTGATTTTCAGAGACTGCTCTCGTTTCCCCGTCGATTTAATGTCTTTTTCGTCCGCTCCGCCGCCACCACGCCAACCCGGAAGTTATCAGGCTGGTATGGCCGTAAGCCGTCGAGCTTGAGTCTTGCAGCTTTTTCATAGATGATTTGGCCGCCGACCTTCTTCTTTCTGTTGGCAGCTTGTTTCCCCACTTTCATCTTATGACAAACTCCATCACATCCTATCGCTTTTGCTGTCCAAGGAGTCACGTTTGTAATTTAAAAATATGACTTAAAGTGTCACGTATCAGGAACGAACCCAAAATCAGACGGGACAACCAGGTAAGGGAGAATCAAGTCGTTATTGAAGTAACCGATCTCACGGGTAGAGCAGGAGTCGGCTCAGTGGCAGGTAGGCAAGCAGGCAGGCAAGCAGGCAGAAGTCCATGAAAGGCGACGTTCCAGCCAAGACTGGACCATAGTGGAGGCTTTTTAAGGGTGATGATCGCGTTGATGTCAAGGGCGAGAGGCTGTGACAGCGAACGCTTAGATGTCAAGGCAAGTCCAGGGAGAGAGGCTGTGACAGGGGGGGTCAGCAGGTGTCAGGGGCAAACGCTTTGATGTCAAGGGCGAGAGGCTGTGACCGCGAACGCTTTGATGTCGAGGGCGAGAGGCTGTGACATAAAGCTAACTAAGATACAGCCATTGAGAAGACTTTTTACTGGTTTCTGACCCAAATGTTTGTCTGGTTTCACCTATACGTCAGATTTTTCAATTGGAATTCAGTAAAAGAAAATCAAAGTACTTTGAGATGATCGTAGGGCGGAATAAAAGGCTTACAGCACCTGGTATTCCCAGGCGGTCTCCCATCCAGGTACTAACCAGGCCCGACCTTACTTTAGCTTCCGAGATCGGGCGATATCAGGCTGGTATGGCCGTAAGCCGTCAAGCTTGAGTCTTGCAGCTTTTTCATAGATGAGTTGGCCGCCGACCTTCTTGTTTCTGTTGTCAGCTTGTTTCACCACTTTCATCTTATGACAAACTCCATCACATCCTATCGCTTTTGCTGTCCAAGAAGTCACGTTTGTAATGTAAAAATATGACTTAAAGTGTCACGTATCAGGAGCGAACCCAAAAGCAGACGGCACAACCAGGTAAGGGAAGAATCAACTTTTTATTGAAGTAACCGATCTCACGGGTAGAGCAGGAGTCGGCTCAGTGGCAGGTAGGCAAGCAGGCAGGCAGGCAGAAGTCCATGAAAGGCGACGTTCCAGCCAAGACTGGACCATAGTGGAGGCTTTTTAAGGGTGATGATCGCGTTGATGTCAAGGGCGAGAGGCTGTGACAGCGAACGCTTAGTTGTCAAGGCAAGTCCAGGGAGAGAGGCTCTGACAGGGGGGGTCAGCAGGTGTCAGGGGCAAACGCTTTGATGTCAAGGGCGAGAGGCTGTGACCGCGAACGCTTTGATGTCGAGGGCGAGAGGCTGTGACATAAAGCTAACTAAGATACAGAAATTGAGAAGACTTTTTACTGGTTTCTGACCCAAATGTTTGTCTGGTTTCACCTATACGTCAGATTTTTCAATTGGAATTCAGTAAAAGAAAATCAAAGTACTTTGAGATGATCGTAGGGCGGAATAAAAGGCTTACAGCACCTGGTATTCCCAGGCGGTCTCCCATCCAGGTACTAACCAGGCCGGACCTTACTTTAGCTTCCGAGATCGGACGAGATCGGGCGTTATCAGGCTGGTATGGCCGTAAGCCGTCAAGCTTGAGTCTTGCAGCTTTTTCATAGATGAGTTGGCCGCCGAACTTCTTCTTTCTGTTGGCAGCTTGTTTCCCCAATTTGATCTTATGACAAACTCCATCACATCCTATCGCTTTTGCTGTCCAAGGAGTCACGTTTGTAATTTAAAAATATGACTTAAAGTGTAACGTATCAGGAAGGAACCCAAAAGCAGACGGGACAACCAGGTAAGGGAGAATCAAGTCTTTATTGAAGTAACCGATCTCACGGGTAGAGCAGGAGTCGGCTCAGTGGCAGGTAGGCAAGCAGGCAGGCAGGCAGGCAGGCAGAAGTCCATGAAAGGCGACGTTCCAGCCAAGACTGGACCACAGTGGAGGCTTTTTAAGGGTGATGATCGCGTTGATGTCAAGGACGAGAGGCTGTGACAGCGAACGCTTTGATGTCAAGGCAAGTCCAGGGAGAGAGGCTGTGACAGGGGGGGTCAGCAGGTGTCAGGAGCAAACGCTTTGATGTCAAGGGCGAGAGGCTGTGACCGCGAACGCTTTGATGTCGAAGAAGAGAGGCTGTGACATAAAGCTAACTAAGATACAGCCATTGAGAAGACTTTTTACTGGTTTTTGACCCAAATGTTTGTCTGGTTTTACCTATACGTCACACTTTTCAATTGGAATTCAGTAAAAGAAAATCGACGCACTTTGAGATGATCGTAGAGCGGAATAAAAGGCTTACAGCACCTGGTATTCCCAGGCGGTCTCCCATCCAGGTACTAACCAGGCCCGACCCTGCTTTAGCTTCCGAGATCGGACGAGATCGGGCGTTATTTTTTTTTTTTTTTTTTTGTCTTTTATTATGAAAATATATTTTTGGGAACAAAAATACATTTTTGATTGCATGTATTGTCCATCAATTCCACATTGTTACATTTGTTTTACACTTTGTTTCGCTTACACAAGATAGTATCCGTCTCTCTTTATACATAAAATAAAGCCATGCTTTCCAAATCATCAACTTAAATCAGCGCTTTGGAATCAGAACAGAAAATGAAACAAATCAGCCCTTTTGAACAAACCTTAGACTGTGTTTTTAAAAGAAAGTGACATTAAAACACCACTTTGAGATTTTAAATGACACACATTCCACATTAAACAGAATGATCCCATCCTCCCCTTAACTTCAATAAAACATAACAGAGAAAGTTCAAAGAAAACCGTAACGCGTCTTTAACTCTGTTTATATTTACACTTCCAATAATCATCATTTTCCGTTCACATCATTTCAGACTTTTTCCTCCCCTCCCTCCCTCCCTCCCTCACCAGTTCCACACAATCTCCCCCCTCCTGTTGAGGGAGAGGAGATGGCTGTCTCTGATGAAGAGCCGGGTGAAGTCCGCATCGCCGTGCGTCAGTCTGTAATGTGTTTGTTTTTTGACCATGTTTTTGAAAATGTTCCAAACCGGGATGATTCTGCGTTCAAAGTGCGCAATGTTCCGACGTGATTTGACGGCCCACCGGGCGTGACTTAAGAGGAATTTGCACAGCGCTGCGTTCTTCACCCTGCTCTTCTCCCACACTCCAAACACAAAGAATACATCCCACGAATCCCCGCTGTCCCAAATTAATCCCAGTTTGTTGACTAAGCACTTTTTCAGGGTTTCAAAGAAGCTCGCCAGCTCCGAGCAGTGGCGGTACATGTGCAATAGTGTTTCAGGCAGCAGGCCACAGACGTCGCACTCCCTGCCGACCCCCTTGTCAAATTGGTGCAGAATAACGTTAGTGAACACTTTGTTGTGTCGGATTTTGTAGTCGTTGTCTTCTGCCTCAATGCTGTTCCCTCTCACCCTCCATTGTCCCCAGATTTGTCCCACATTCAAATTGGGCATAACTTTGCCCCAGAACGGCAGAGAGGTCGGACGTTGCGACGCCTGTGCCAGAAACTTTCCATAGATCTGTTTGCTTGTCAACCTGTGTATACTCCTCCACTCTCCTCCTTGCTCCACCAACATGGCTGGGAGCTTCCCCTCTCTGTTCTGTACCACTCTCCGCTCTATGGTTGTCCGCCATTCTTTTGGGATGCTTTCCTTTAAGTCGTTATAATAGCTTGTTGTCTCCGTAATTTTGGCCTCATAGTTTATCTCCTTTATACTGTCATATATGGCTTGGGGGGGGGAGAAAACCCGGCATCAGTTCATACATGACGTCCTTCAACTGGACCAAACCTGCTGTTAACATGTCATTATTACATAGAAGCTTACCTGTCTTTTGAATTTTCTTATTTAGAAAGATTGGCATTTCTCTGATGACGTTTACCGAGTCACATGCATAGTCTATATGCTTTAGAAATTCCGCGTGAGCGGACAGGACTTCTCTATAGAAACCTGGAAGCCCCGCCATCATCGGTCGCTTTAGTTGCATCAGCAGCACAAAATCGCCTATGTGAAATACCTTGTTTATGAAGTAAGCCATCAGGCTTTTCCAGCCGTGGGCTGTGGAGTCACACAGATATTTTTGCACAGTTTTGATCCTGAACGCCCTTTTTTTGCTTTCTATATCTACTAATTGAAGTCCTCCCTCTCTGTACTTACTTATTAATGTTTTTCGTGCTATTTTACTTACTTTTGCCCTCCACAAAAAATTGGTTGTAATTTCATTTATTCTGTTTAATACCCATAAGGGTAGTTCTATAACTGCTAATGTATAGTTTAGTTTTGACAATATTAAGTTGTTTAGAACCACTACTCTACCTTTGAGTTTTAGGTCTCTCAGTTTCCAATAATTTAGACATTTTTCTATTTTACTAATAATTTCCGTCCATGACAGATCACGAGCTGCCACTACATCTTTACCGATGTAGGTACCTAGAATTTTTATATGCTTGCTTTGTATTTTAAAAGGTGTGGTCTCCTGCTGAGGCTCAGCCATGTTAATGAACATGATTTCTGACTTACCTACATTTATGCGGGAGCCAGAGGCTCGACCGTACATGTTTATTACTGCCATTGCTCTCTCTATGCTTGCCATGTCCTTTACTGTTAGGGTGGTGTCATCAGCAAATTGCTGGACGACACAGGATCCTCCCCCTGGTAACTCAATACCTCTAATACCCTTGTCTTGTTTTAATAGAATTCCTAGTGGCTCTGCTATTATTGTGTACAGGATTGAGGATAGTGGACAGCCTTGTCTGACCGACCTTTCCAGAGGAAACGCATCAGTGGTTGCACCGTTGCATTTGACCTTACCTGTAGCTTTGCTATATAATAATTTTACCCAAGTTAGAAATCTGTCTCCAAAACCTACCTTCTCCAGTACATTAAACATAAATTGATGCTCTACTCGGTCAAAGGCTTTATTGAAGTCAATGGCCAGAAGGACACCTGCTTGATCTGTCTCTTTTAAATACTCCACCACATCTCTTATGGTGCGTACTGTGTCAGTGACTTCTCTCCCTGGCACACTATAAGCCTGGGTGGCTTCTATTATTGTATGTAATATTTGTTTGACTCTGTTTGCCAATATTTTCATTAGTATTTTGTAGTCATTGTTCAACAGAGTAATGGGCCTATAATTTGTTAGTTTATTCTTCTCCCCTTTCTTAAAAATTAAAGTGATCAAGCCTAGAGTCATTGACTCCGGTACCTTCTGTTCTTTTTCCATTGTTTTATACAATTTCAGTAGTGTTGGTTTGAGCGTGTTGCAGAAAGCTTTATAGAAGTTTGCCGTCAACCCATCACTACCTGGGCTTTTATTTGACATCATTTGATTTATTGCACACTCTATATCTTCCTCAGTTATTTCCTGTTCACACGCTGATTTATCCTCATCATTTAATTTAGCAGTCATCTCTTCCAATATGTCATTTGTAGCTTGTATGTCTGAACTCTCAGTTTTAAACAAGTCACTATAAAAAGTTTGTACTGTTTCCAGAATGTCTACGAAATTGGTCACTACTTTACCTTCTTTATTTTTGATTTCTTGCAAATAACACTGATTTTGTTTCCTTTTTTCCAAGTTGAGGAAAAAAGCTGTACTTTTCTCCCCTTCTACTGCATATTGAGCACGGCTCCTCACTATAGCACCTTCACATTTTATCCTTTCAATTTCATTTATTTCATTTTGAATATTCACAAGCCTTTCAACATTGACAACCGGTTGTGCATTTAATTTAGCAATTGTATTTCTTAATGATCTTTCTTTTTCTCTAGTTTTAAAGTTCAATCTTTTCGCAAACTGAATACTTTTTTGTTTAATTCTCACTTTTAATTTCTCCCACCCCTCTATGATATTTTCCCCAAACTCAGGCTGTGAACATTCAAATGAGATCAATTTAGAGATGCATTCAACATAATCCCTTCTGTTCAGCAGGCTAGCATTAAGGTGCCACACGCCTCCCCCCCTCCCCCTCCTTTTACCCCCCATTCCCACACGCAGGATGGCATGATCACTAATGAAATTTAAACAATAGCGCACAGTATCGAAAAGGTCGATCTGCGGTTTCTTGACTAAACAAAAATCAATCCGACTTTGCCGTACAGTGTCCATTTGTGGCTGTACTCTCGAGTACTCTCGTGTTATGGGATTTCTGGTTCTCCATAAATCACAGAAATTATTCTTGGCCATAAACAGATTCAGGGCCGCTCTAGAACAGTCGTGTTTATAGCTACCGTTATCGCTAATGTCAAGCCTGCTCATCTTGACATTGAAATCCCCAACTATGATGTCACAGTCTTTAGCTATGATATTCAATTCTCGAAAGAAAGAAGACCTGTCCCCCTCGTGGTTGGGCGCATAAATGTTCAGTAATTTGTAGACAGTGTCTTCAAAAACAAAGCCCACTTTAACCCACCTCCCCCCAATGTCTTTGTCTATTAGAGTGGCATCAGCCTCAATGTGGCTACTCACCATGATGCTTACTCCTCGTGCCCGCTGAGTCCCATGGCTTGAAAAGTAGGATCCAGGCCACCTTTTCTTGCACTGAGTTTCACAGTCAGTGTCCCAGTGGGTTTCTTGGAGACAGATTATTTCTGCATCACACATTTTTACGACTTTAGTGAACTTGTCCATGTCACGTAGTCCACGTACGTTGAAAGATGCTATTTTGACCATGGTGAGTGGGAAAGACAGAGAAAAATAATCCCCAAACAAAAAACATGATGCACACCCTTTTCAGTCCATTATTATTTACCCCTCTTAGTCTTGCCCTTTCTGCTTGTTCCCTCTTCCCTCCCCTTACTAACTCCATCCCATTCCGAAGCCTTAGGGTTCGGCTGTCGTCTCTCACTCCCCTGCCCGTGTAGAGGCCCTCTCTGCCCCGGCTGCCCGCAAGGCAAGGACGCAAGGCTGGCCGAACTGCCCTCCCTCTGGTTGCTGCGGCTCCTGTCCCCTGATGTTGTTACAGCCTGACCCCTCAGCGACCCGTGCGCCAGAGTGGAGACGCTCGTCGGCATCCTCCCCACCCTCTCAGAGGCCGCAGTCAAACCGCCGCTTCCTCTTTTCTCCTCCTCTTCCTCCTCGACCTCGCTCTCCTCCTCCATCTCATGGCGTGCAGCTGACTGGGGCCCCTCTGCTTCGCCATCAGTCGCAATGCCATCAGGATGATTTCCTGTCTCCGTCTCTTCTGCCCCGTCCTCTACTCCCTCGCCGGTGTCCCTCTCTGTCTCCTCTTTGGGATCTGCTCCAGGCATGGCTGCGCATTCTCGTGCGTAGTGTCCGATCTCCCCGCACTTGAAGCACTTGAACTCCGGGCACTCCCGTAGGATGTGTCCGGGCTGGAGGCACAGCCTGCAAACTTTAGATTGATTATCGTGCAGCACTCTGAAGTATTCAATCCCTTCCAGCGTCTCAAATTTGGTGCTGTAAGGTAAAGAGGAGACATTTTCATTGAAACGGACTTTGAGGAATCTCGTCCCGTCAAAAACGTCCGTCCCGGCCCACTTCCTCCGCTTGATAGGAGACACCGGCTCCACGCCCCACTGCTCCAGTTTAGTAACAATTTGATTGTCTGTGACATACAGGGGAAGGTTCAAAAAGGAGACGATCCTGGTGTCCCTCGTAACTTCCGATGCCACCACTCTGGAGTTTCTAATTTTGAAGCCGTCCAGCAGTCTTGTTTTCCCTTTCGGGTTACTCATCGTGAGCTCCCATCGTTTGTCGCTTTTCGACCTGCAGCCCAATACTCTCCCACACGTGTTGTCAACCGCACGCAGAAGCTCCATCATGGAGATTTTGTCTTCTCCCTCCACGTCCACATTAACCACCAGGTCTCTGTCCATCTCTCTCCCTTCCCCCTCCCTCCCCGCCGCTTCCGCTGCGACCGCCGTCTCTTTCACCAACCCCATTGCTGTGGCCCCTCCACCTCGTCTCTCTTTTCGTTTCTCCGCTCGACTCTCCACCACCACAAATTCTCCTCTCTCCCCCTTCTCCATCACGCTTTCTGCCTCAGTCGGATTCGCGTCCTGCTGGGGCTTCTTTGTTTCCGCCGCTATACCTCCATTTTGTTTGTCCGTCTGCCCGTCGTCGTAAGTCTTGTCCGGTCCGAGTGTCCTTGCCGTCTGTGCCATTTTCGTGCTTCTAAAGCCACAAAAGTTTCCCCCGTGCAGCAGAAAGCTGCTGGGGGGGAGTTAGAAACGTGATTTTCAGAGACTGCTCTCGTTTCCCCGTCGATTTAATGTCTTTTTCGTCCGCTCCGCCGCCACCACGCCAACCCGGAAGTTATCAGGCTGGTATGGCCGTAAGCCGTCGAGCTTGAGTCTTGCAGCTTTTTCATAGATGAGTTGGCCGCCGACCTTCTTCTTTCTGTTGTCAGCTTGTTTCCCCACTTTCATCTTATGACGAACTCCATCACATCCTATCGCTTTTGCTGTCCAAGGAGTCACGTTTGTAATTTAAAAATATGACTTAAAGTGTCACGTATCAGGAACGAACCCAAAAGCAGACGGGACAACCAGGTAAGGGAGAATCAAGTCTTTATTGAAGTAACCGATCTCACGGGTAGAGCAGGACTCGGCTCAGTGGCAGGTAGGCAAGCAGGCAGGCAGGCAGGCAGGCAGGCAGGCAGAAGTCCATGAAAGGCGTCGTTCCAGCCAAGACTGGACCACAGTGGAGGCTTTTTAAGGGTGATGATCGCGTTGATGTCAAGGGAGAGCGGCTGACTGCTTTGATGGCCAGCTGGTGTCAGGGGCGTACGCTTTGATGTCAAGGGCGAAAGGCTGTGACAGCGAACGCTTTGATGTCAAGGCAAGTCCAGGGAGAGAGGCTGTGACAGCGGGGGTCAGCAGGTGTCAGGGGCAAACGCTTTGATGTCAAGGGCGAGAGGCTGTGACCGCGAACGCTTTGATGTCGAGGGCGAGAGGCTGTTACATAAAGCAAACTAAGATACAGCCATTGAGAAGACTTTTTACTGGTTTCTGACCCAAATGTTTGTCTGGTTTCACCTATACGTCAGATTTTTCAATTGGAATTCAGTAAAAGAAAATCAAAGTACTTTGAGATGATCGTAGGGCGGAATAAAAGGCTTACAGCACCTGGTATTCCCAGGCAGTCTCCCATCCAGGTACTAACCAGGCCCGACCTTGCTTTAGCTTCCGAGATCGGGCGTTATCAGGCTGGTATGGCCGTAAGCCGTCGAGCTTGAGTCTTGCAGCTTTTTCATAGATGAGTTGGCCGCCGACCTTCTTCTTTCTGTTGTCAGCTTGTTTCCCCACTTTCATCTTATGACAAACTCCATCACATCCTATCGCTTTTGCTGTCCAAGGAGTCACGTTTGTAATTTAAAAATATGACTTAAGTGTCACGTATCAGGAACGAACCCAAAAGCAGACGGGACAACCAGGTAAGGGAGAATCAAGTCTTTATTGAAGTAACCGATCTCACGGGTAGAGCAGGAGTCGGCTCAGTGGCAGGTAGGCAAGCAGGCAGGCAAGCAGGCAGAAGTCCATGAAAGGCGACGTTCCAGCCAAGACTGGACCACAGTGGAGGCTTTTTAAGGGTGATGATCGCGTTGATGTCAAGGGCGAGAGGCTGTGACAGCGAACGCTTTGATGTCAAGGCAAGTCCAGGGAGAGAGGCTGTGACAGGGGGGGTCAGCAGGTGTCAGGGGCAAACGCTTTGATGTCAAGGGCGAGAGGCTGTGACCGCGAACGCTTTGATGTCGAGGGCGAGAGTCTGTGACATAAAGCTAACTACGATACAGCCATTGAGAAGACTTTTTACTGGTTTCTGACCCAAATGTTTGTCTGGTTTCACCTATACGTCAGATTTTTCAATTGGAATTCAGTAAAAAAAAAATCAAAGTACTTTGAGATGATCGTAAGGCGGAATAAAAGGCTTACAGCACCTGGTATTCCCAGGCGGTCTCCCATCCAGGTACTAGACGGGCCCGACCTTGCTTTAGCTTTCGAGATCGGGCGTTATCAGGCTGGTATGGCCGTAAGCCGTCGAGCTTGAGTCTTGCAGCTTTTTCATAGATGAGTTGGCCGCCGACCTTCTTCTTTCTGTTGTCAGCTTGTTTCACCACTTTCATCTTATGACAAACTCCATCACATCCTATCGCTTTTGCTGTCCAAGAAGTCACGTCTGTAATGTAAAAATATGACTTAAAGTGTCACGTATCAGGAACGAACCCAAAAGCAGACGGCACAACCAGGTAAGGGAAGAATCAACTTTTTATTGAAGTAACCGATATCACGGGTAGAGCAGGAGTCGGCTCAGTGGCAGGTAGGCAAGCAGGCAGGCAGGCAGGCAGGCAGAAGTCCATGAAAGGCGACGTTCCAGCCAAGACTGGACCACAGTGGAGGCTTTTTAAGGGTGATGATCGCGTTGATGTCAAGGGCGAGAGGCTGTGACAGCGAACGCTTAGATGTCAAGGCAAGTCCAGGGAGAGAGGCTATGACAGGAGGGGTCAGCGGGTGTCAGGGGCAAACGCTTTGATATCAAGGGCGAGAGGCTGTGACCGCGAACGCTTTGATGTCGAGGGCGAGAGGCTGTGACATAAAGCTAACTAAGATACAGAAATTGAGAAGTCTTTTTACTGGTTTCTGACACAAATGTTTGTCGGGTTTCACCTATACGTCAGATTTTTCAATTGGAATTCAGTAAAAGAAAATCAAAGTACTTTGAGATGATCGTAGGGCGGAATAAAAGGCTTACAGCACCTGGTATTCCCAGGCGGTCTCCCATCCAGGTACTAACCAGGCCCGACCTTACTTTAGCTTCCGAGATCGGACGAGATCGGGCGTTATCAGGCTGGTATGGCCGTAAGCCGTCAAGCTTGAGTCTAGCAGCTTTTTCATAGATGAGTTGGCCGCCGACCTTCTTCTTTCTGTTGTCAGCTTGTTTCACCAATTTCATCTTATGACAAACTCCATCACATCCTATCGCTTTTGCTGTCCAAGAAGTCACGTTTGTAATGTAAAAATATGACTTAAAGTGTCACGTATCAGGAACGAAGCCAAAAGCAGACGGCACAACCAGGTAAGGGAAGAATCAACTTTTTATTGAAGTAACCGATCTCACGGGTAGAGCAGGAGTCGGCTCAGTGGCAGGTAGGCAAGCAGGCAGGCAGGCAGAAGTCCATGAAAGGCGACGTTCCAGCCAAGACTGGACCATAGTGGAGGCTTTTTAAGGGTGATGATCGCGTTGATGTCAAGGACGAGAGGCTGTGACAGCGAACGCTTAGATGTCAAGGCAAGTCCAGGGAGAGAGGCTGTGACAGGGGGGTCAGCAGGTGTCAGGGGAAGTACGCTTTGATGTCAAGGGCGAAAGGCTGTGACAGCGAACGCTTTGATGTCAAGGCAAGTCCAGGGAGAGAGGCTGTGACAGGGGGGGTCAGCAGGTGTCAGGGGCAAACGCTTTCATGTCAAGGGCGAGAGGCTGTGACCGCGAACGCTTTGATGTCGAGGGCGAGAGGCTGTGACATGAAGCTCACTAAGATACAGCCATTGAGAAGACTTTTTACTGGTTTCTGACCCAAATGTTTGTCTGGTTTCACCTATACGTCAGATTTTTCAATTGGAATTCAGTAAAAGAAAATCAAAGTACTTTGAGATGATCGTAGGGCGGAATAAAAGCCTTACAGCACCTGGTATTCCCAGGCGGTCTCCCTTCCAGGTACTAACCGGGCCCGACCTTGCTTTAGCTTCCGAGATCGGGCGTTATCAGGCTGGTATGGCCGTAAGCCGTCGAGCTTGAGTCTTGCAGCTTTTTCATAGATGTGTTTGCCGCCGACCTCCTTCTTTCTGTTGTCAGCTTGTTTCACCACTTTCATCTTATGACAAACTCCATCACATCCTATCGCTTTTGCTGTCCAAGAAGTCACGTTTGTAATGTAAAAATATGACTTAAAGTGTCACGTATAAGGAACGAACCCAAAAGCAGACGGCAGAACCAGGTAAGGGAAGAACCAACTTTTTATTGAAGTAACCGATCTCACGGGTAGAGCAGGAGTCGGCTCAGTGGCAGGTAAGCAAGCAGGCAGGCAGGCAGGCAGAAGTCCATGAAAGGCGACGTTCCAGCCAAGACTGGACCACAGTGGAGGCTTTTTAAGGGTGATGATCGCGTTGATGTCAAGGGCGAGAGGCTGTGACAGCGAACGCTTTGATGTCAAGGCAAGTCCAGGGAGAGAGGCTGTGACAGGGGGGGTCAGCAGGTGTCAAGGGCAAACGCTTTGATGTCAAGGGCGAGAGGCTGTGACCGCGAACGCTTTGATGTCGAGGGCGAGAGGCTGTGACATAAAGCTAACTAAGATACAGCCATTGAGAAGACTTTTTACTGGTTTCTGACCCAAATGTTTGTCTGGTTTCACCTATACGTCAGATTTTTCAATTGGAATTCAGTAAAAGAAAATCAAAGTACTTTGAGATGATCGTAGGGCGGAATAAAAGGCTTACAGCACCTGGTATTCCCAGGCAGTCTCCCATCCAGGTACTAACCAGGCCTGACCTTGCTTTAGCTTCCGAGATCGGGTGTTATCAGACTGGTATGGCCGTAAGCCGTCGAGCTTGAGTCTTGCAGCTTTTTCATAGATGAGTTGGCCGCCGACCTTCTTCTTTCTGTTGGCAGCTTGTTTCCCCACTTTCATCTTATGACGAACTCCATCACATCCTATCGCTTTTGCTGTCCAAGGAGTCACGTTTGTAATGTAAAAATATGACTTAAAGTGTCACGTATCAGGAACGAACCCAAAAGCAGACGGGACAACCAGGTAAGGGAGAATCAAGTCTTTATTGAAGTAACCGATCTCACGGGTAGAGCAGGAGTCGGCTCAGTGGCAGGTAGGCAAGCAGGCAGGCAGGCAGAAGTCCATGAAAGGCGACGTTCCAGCCAAGACTGGACCATAGTGGAGGCTTTTTAAGGGTGATGATCGCGTTGATGTCAAGGACGAGAGGCTGTGACAGCGAACGCTTAGATGTCAAGGCAAGTCCAGGGAGAGAGGCTGTGACAGGGGGGTCAGCAGGTGTCAGGGGAAGTACGCTTTGATGTCAAGGGCGAAAGGCTGTGACAGCGAACGCTTTGATGTCAAGGCAAGTCCAGGGAGAGAGGCTGTGACAGGGGGGGTCAGCAGGTGTCAGGGGCAAACGCTTTCATGTCAAGGGCGAGAGGCTGTGACCGCGAACGCTTTGATGTCGAGGGCGAGAGGCTGTGACATGAAGCTCACTAAGATACAGCCATTGAGAAGACTTTTTACTGGTTTCTGACCCAAATGTTTGTCTGGTTTCACCTATACGTCAGATTTTTCAATTGGAATTCAGTAAAAGAAAATCAAAGTACTTTGAGATGATCGTAGGGCGGAATAAAAGCCTTACAGCACCTGGTATTCCCAGGCGGTCTCCCTTCCAGGTACTAACCGGGCTCGACCTTGCTTTAGCTTCCGAGATCGGGCGTTATCAGGCTGGTATGGCCGTAAGCCGTCGAGCTTGAGTCTTGCAGCTTTTTCATAGATGTGTTTGCCGCCGACCTCCTTCTTTCTGTTGTCAGCTTGTTTCACCACTTTCATCTTATGACAAACTCCATCACATCCTATCGCTTTTGCTGTCCAAGAAGTCACGTTTGTAATGTAAAAATATGACTTAAAGTGTCACGTATAAGGAACGAACCCAAAAGCAGACGGCAGAACCAGGTAAGGGAAGAACCAACTTTTTATTGAAGTAACCGATCTCACGGGTAGAGCAGGAGTCGGCTCAGTGGCAGGTAAGCAAGCAGGCAGGCAGGCAGGCAGAAGTCCATGAAAGGCGACGTTCCAGCCAAGACTGGACCACAGTGGAGGCTTTTTAAGGGTGATGATCGCGTTGATGTCAAGGGCGAGAGGCTGTGACAGCGAACGCTTTGATGTCAAGGCAAGTCCAGGGAGAGAGGCTGTGACAGGGGGGGTCAGCAGGTGTCAAGGGCAAACGCTTTGATGTCAAGGGCGAGAGGCTGTGACCGCGAACGCTTTGATGTCGAGGGCGAGAGGCTGTGACATAAAGCTAACTAAGATACAGCCATTGAGAAGACTTTTTACTGGTTTCTGACCCAAATGTTTGTCTGGTTTCACCTATACGTCAGATTTTTCAATTGGAATTCAGTAAAAGAAAATCAAAGTACTTTGAGATGATCGTAGAGCGGAATAAAAGGCTTACAGCACCTGGTATTCCCAGGCAGTCTCCCATCCAGGTACTAACCAGGCCCGACCTTGCTTTAGCTTCCGAGATCGGGCGTTATCAGGCTGGTATGGCCGTAAGCCGTCGAGCTTGAGTCTTGCAGCTTTTTCATAGATGAGTTGGCCGCCGACCTTCTTCTTTCTGTTGTCAGCTTGTTTCCCCACTTTCATCTTATGACAAACTCCATCACATCCTATCGCTTTTGCTGTCCAAGGAGTCACGTTTGTAATTTAAAAATATGACTTAAGTGTCACGTATCAGGAACGAACCCAAAAGCAGACGGGACAACCAGGTAAGGGAGAATCAAGTCTTTATTGAAGTAACCGATCTCACGGGTAGAGCAGCAGTCGGCTCAGTGGCAGGTAGGCAAGCAGGCAGGCAAGCAGGCAGAAGTCCATGAAAGGCGACGTTCCAGCCAAGACTGGACCACAGTGGAGGCTTTTTAAGGGTGATGATCGCGTTGATGTCAAGGGCGAGAGGCTCTGACAGCGAACGCTTTGATGTCAAGGCAAGTCCAGGGAGAGAGGCTGTGACAGGGGGGGTCAGCAGGTGTCAGGGGCAAACGCTTTGATGTCAAGGGCGAGAGGCTGTGACCGCGAACGCTTTGATGTCGAGGGCGAGAGTCTGTGACATAAAGCTAACTACGATACAGCCATTGAGAAGACTTTTTACTGGTTTCTGACCCAAATGTTTGTCTGGTTTCACCTATACGTCAGATTTTTCAATTGGAATTCAGTAAAAAAAAATCAAAGTACTTTGAGATGATCGTAAGGCGGAATAAAAGGCTTACAGCACCTGGTATTCCCAGGCGGTCTCCCATCCAGGTACTAGACGGGCCCGACCTTGCTTTAGCTTTCGAGATCGGGCGTTATCAGGCTGGTATGGCCGTAAGCCGTCGAGCTTGAGTCTTGCAGCTTTTTCATAGATGAGTTGGCCGCCGACCTTCTTCTTTCTGTTGTCAGCTTGTTTCACCACTTTCATCTTATGACAAACTCCATCACATCCTATCGCTTTTGCTGTCCAAGAAGTCACGTCTGTAATGTAAAAATATGACTTAAAGTGTCACGTATCAGGAACGAACCCAAAAGCAGACGGCACAACCAGGTAAGGGAAGAATCAACTTTTTATTGAAGTAACCGATCTCACGGGTAGAGCAGGAGTCGGCTCAGTGGCAGGTAGGCAAGCAGGCAGGCAGGCAGGCAGGCAGAAGTCCATGAAAGGCGACGTTCCAGCCAAGACTGGACCACAGTGGAGGCTTTTTAAGGGTGATGATCGCGTTGATGTCAAGGGCGAGAGGCTGTGACAGCGAACGCTTAGATGTCAAGGCAAGTCCAGGGAGAGAGGCTATGACAGGAGGGGTCAGCGGGTGTCAGGGGCAAACGCTTTGATATCAAGGGCGAGAGGCTGTGACCGCGAACGCTTTGATGTCGAGGGCGAGAGGCTGTGACATAAAGCTAACTAAGATACAGAAATTGAGAAGTCTTTTTACTGGTTTCTGACACAAATGTTTGTCGGGTTTCACCTATACGTCAGATTTTTCAATTGGAATTCAGTAAAAGAAAATCAAAGTACTTTGAGATGATCGTAGGGCGGAATAAAAGGCTTACAGCACCTGGTATTCCCAGGCGGTCTCCCATCCAGGTACTAACCAGGCCCGACCTTACTTTAGCTTCCGAGATCGGACGAGATCGGGCGTTATCAGGCTGGTATGGCCGTAAGCCGTCAAGCTTGAGTCTAGCAGCTTTTTCATAGATGAGTTGGCCGCCGACCTTCTTCTTTCTGTTGTCAGCTTGTTTCACCAATTTCATCTTATGACAAACTCCATCACATCCTATCGCTTTTGCTGTCCAAGAAGTCACGTTTGTAATGTAAAAATATGACTTAAAGTGTCACGTATCAGGAACGAAGCCAAAAGCAGACGGCACAACCAGGTAAGGGAAGAATCAACTTTTTATTGAAGTAACCGATCTCACGGGTAGAGCAGGAGTCGGCTCAGTGGCAGGTAGGCAAGCAGGCAGGCAGGCAGAAGTCCATGAAAGGCGACGTTCCAGCCAAGACTGGACCATAGTGGAGGCTTTTTAAGGGTGATGATCGCGTTGATGTCAAGGACGAGAGGCTGTGACAGCGAACGCTTAGATGTCAAGGCAAGTCCAGGGAGAGAGGCTGTGACAGGGGGGTCAGCAGGTGTCAGGGGAAGTACGCTTTGATGTCAAGGGCGAAAGGCTGTGACAGCGAACGCTTTGATGTCAAGGCAAGTCCAGGGAGAGAGGCTGTGACAGGGGGGGTCAGCAGGTGTCAGGGGCAAACGCTTTCATGTCAAGGGCGAGAGGCTGTGACCGCGAACGCTTTGATGTCGAGGGCGAGAGGCTGTGACATGAAGCTCACTAAGATACAGCCATTGAGAAGACTTTTTACTGGTTTCTGACCCCAATGTTTGTCTGGTTTCACCTATACGTCAGATTTTTCAATTGGAATTCAGTAAAAGAAAATCAAAGTACTTTGAGATGATCGTAGGGCGGAATAAAAGCCTTACAGCACCTGGTATTCCCAGGCGGTCTCCCTTCCAGGTACTAACCGGGCTCGACCTTGCTTTAGCTTCCGAGATCGGGCGTTATCAGGCTGGTATGGCCGTAAGCCGTCGAGCTTGAGTCTTGCAGCTTTTTCATAGATGTGTTTGCCGCCGACCTCCTTCTTTCTGTTGTCAGCTTGTTTCACCACTTTCATCTTATGACAAACTCCATCACATCCTATCGCTTTTGCTGTCCAAGAAGTCACGTTTGTAATGTAAAAATATGACTTAAAGTGTCACGTATAAGGAACGAACCCAAAAGCAGACGGCAGAACCAGGTAAGGGAAGAACCAACTTTTTATTGAAGTAACCGATCTCACGGGTAGAGCAGGAGTCGGCTCAGTGGCAGGTAAGCAAGCAGGCAGGCAGGCAGGCAGAAGTCCATGAAAGGCGACGTTCCAGCCAAGACTGGACCACAGTGGAGGCTTTTTAAGGGTGATGATCGCGTTGATGTCAAGGGCGAGAGGCTGTGACAGCGAACGCTTTGATGTCAAGGCAAGTCCAGGGAGAGAGGCTGTGACAGGGGGGGTCAGCAGGTGTCAAGGGCAAACGCTTTGATGTCAAGGGCGAGAGGCTGTGACCGCGAACGCTTTGATGTCGAGGGCGAGAGGCTGTGACATAAAGCTAACTAAGATACAGCCATTGAGAAGACTTTTTACTGGTTTCTGACCCAAATGTTTGTCTGGTTTCACCTATACGTCAGATTTTTCAATTGGAATTCAGTAAAAGAAAATCAAAGTACTTTGAGATGATCGTAGAGCGGAATAAAAGGCTTACAGCACCTGGTATTCCCAGGCAGTCTCCCATCCAGGTACTAACCAGGCCCGACCTTGCTTTAGCTTCCGAGATCGGGCGTTATCAGGCTGGTATGGCCGTAAGCCGTCGAGCTTGAGTCTTGCAGCTTTTTCATAGATGAGTTGGCCGCCGACCTTCTTCTTTCTGTTGTCAGCTTGTTTCACCACTTTCATCTTATGACAAACTCCATCACATCCTATCGCTTTTGCTGTCCAAGAAGTCACGTCTGTAATGTAAAAATATGACTTAAAGTGTCACGTATCAGGAACGAACCCAAAAGCAGACGGCACAACCAGGTAAGGGAAGAATCAACTTTTTATTGAAGTAACCGATCTCACGGGTAGAGCAGGAGTCGGCTCAGTGGCAGGTAGGCAAGCAGGCAGGCAGGCAGGCAGGCAGAAGTCCATGAAAGGCGACGTTCCAGCCAAGACTGGACCACAGTGGAGGCTTTTTAAGGGTGATGATCGCGTTGATGTCAAGGGCGAGAGGCTGTGACAGCGAACGCTTAGATGTCAAGGCAAGTCCAGGGAGAGAGGCTATGACAGGAGGGGTCAGCGGGTGTCAGGGGCAAACGCTTTGATATCAAGGGCGAGAGGCTGTGACCGCGAACGCTTTGATGTCGAGGGCGAGAGGCTGTGACATAAAGCTAACTAAGATACAGAAATTGAGAAGTCTTTTTACTGGTTTCTGACACAAATGTTTGTCGGGTTTCACCTATACGTCAGATTTTTCAATTGGAATTCAGTAAAAGAAAATCAAAGTACTTTGAGATGATCGTAGGGCGGAATAAAAGGCTTACAGCACCTGGTATTCCCAGGCGGTCTCCCATCCAGGTACTAACCAGGCCCGACCTTACTTTAGCTTCCGAGATCGGACGAGATCGGGCGTTATCAGGCTGGTATGGCCGTAAGCCGTCAAGCTTGAGTCTAGCAGCTTTTTCATAGATGAGTTGGCCGCCGACCTTCTTCTTTCTGTTGTCAGCTTGTTTCACCAATTTCATCTTATGACAAACTCCATCACATCCTATCGCTTTTGCTGTCCAAGAAGTCACGTTTGTAATGTAAAAATATGACTTAAAGTGTCACGTATCAGGAACGAAGCCAAAAGCAGACGGCACAACCAGGTAAGGGAAGAATCAACTTTTTATTGAAGTAACCGATCTCACGGGTAGAGCAGGAGTCGGCTCAGTGGCAGGTAGGCAAGCAGGCAGGCAGGCAGAAGTCCATGAAAGGCGACGTTCCAGCCAAGACTGGACCATAGTGGAGGCTTTTTAAGGGTGATGATCGCGTTGATGTCAAGGACGAGAGGCTGTGACAGCGAACGCTTAGATGTCAAGGCAAGTCCAGGGAGAGAGGCTGTGACAGGGGGGTCAGCAGGTGTCAGGGGAAGTACGCTTTGATGTCAAGGGCGAAAGGCTGTGACAGCGAACGCTTTGATGTCAAGGCAAGTCCAGGGAGAGAGGCTGTGACAGGGGGGGTCAGCAGGTGTCAGGGGCAAACGCTTTCATGTCAAGGGCGAGAGGCTGTGACCGCGAACGCTTTGATGTCGAGGGCGAGAGGCTGTGACATGAAGCTCACTAAGATACAGCCATTGAGAAGACTTTTTACTGGTTTCTGACCCAAATGTTTGTCTGGTTTCACCTATACGTCAGATTTTTCAATTGGAATTCAGTAAAAGAAAATCAAAGTACTTTGAGATGATCGTAGGGCGGAATAAAAGCCTTACAGCACCTGGTATTCCCAGGCGGTCTCCCTTCCAGGTACTAACCAGGCCCGACCTTGCCTTAGCTTCCGAGATCGGGCGTTATCAGGCTGGTATGGCCGTAAGCCGTCGAGCTTGAGTCTTGCAGCTTTTTCATAGATGTGTTTGCCGCCGACCTCCTTCTTTCTGTTGTCAGCTTGTTTCACCACTTTCATCTTATGACAAACTCCATCACATCCTATCGCTTTTGCTGTCCAAGAAGTCACGTTTGTAATGTAAAAATATGACTTAAAGTGTCACGTATAAGGAACGAACCCAAAAGCAGACGGCAGAACCAGGTAAGGGAAGAACCAACTTTTTATTGAAGTAACCGATCTCACGGGTAGAGCAGGAGTCGGCTCAGTGGCAGGTAAGCAAGCAGGCAGGCAGGCAGGCAGAAGTCCATGAAAGGCGACGTTCCAGCCAAGACTGGACCACAGTGGAGGCTTTTTAAGGGTGATGATCGCGTTGATGTCAAGGGCGAGAGGCTGTGACAGCGAACGCTTTGATGTCAAGGCAAGTCCAGGGAGAGAGGCTGTGACAGGGGGGGTCAGCAGGTGTCAAGGGCAAACGCTTTGATGTCAAGGGCGAGAGGCTGTGACATAAAGCTAACTAAGATACAGCCATTGAGAAGACTTTTTACTGGTTTCTGACCCAAATGTTTGTCTGGTTTCACCTATACGTCAGATTTTTCAATTGGAATTCAGTAAAAGAAAATCAAAGTACTTTGAGATGATCGTAGGGCGGAATAAAAGGCTTACAGCACCTGGTATTCCCAGGCAGTCTCCCATCCAGGTACTAACCAGGCCCGACCTTGCTTTAGCTTCCGAGATCGGGTGTTATCAGACTGGTATGGCCGTAAGCCGTCGAGCTTGAGTCTTGCAGCTTTTTCATAGATGAGTTGGCCGCCGACCTTCTTCTTTCTGTTGGCAGCTTGTTTCCCCACTTTCATCTTATGACGAACTCCATCACATCCTATCGCTTTTGCTGTCCAAGGAGTCACGTTTGTAATGTAAAAATATGACTTAAAGTGTCACGTATCAGGAACGAACCCAAAAGCAGACGGGACAACCAGGTAAGGGAGAATCAAGTCTTTATTGAAGTAACCGATCTCACGGGAAGAGCAGGAGTCGGCTCAGTGGCAGGTAGGCAAGCAGGCAGGCAGGCAGAAGTCCATGAAAGGCGACGTTCCAGCCAAGACTGGACCATAGTGGAGGCTTTTTAAGGGTGATGATCGCGTTGATGTCAAGGACGAGAGGCTGTGACAGCGAACGCTTAGATGTCAAGGCAAGTCCAGGGAGAGAGGCTGTGACAGGGGGGTCAGCAGGTGTCAGGGGAAGTACGCTTTGATGTCAAGGGCGAAAGGCTGTGACAGCGAACGCTTTGATGTCAAGGCAAGTCCAGGGAGAGAGGCTGTGACAGGGGGGGTCAGCAGGTGTCAGGGGCAAACGCTTTCATGTCAAGGGCGAGAGGCTGTGACCGCGAACGCTTTGATGTCGAGGGCGAGAGGCTGTGACATGAAGCTCACTAAGATACAGACATTGAGAAGACTTTTTACTGGTTTCTGACCCAAATGTTTGTCTGGTTTCACCTATACGTCAGATTTTTCAATTGGAATTCAGTAAAAGAAAATCAAAGTACTTTGAGATGATCGTAGGGCGGAATAAAAGCCTTACAGCACCTGGTATTCCCAGGCGGTCTCCCTTCCAGGTACTAACCGGGCTCGACCTTGCTTTAGCTTCCGAGATCGGGCGTTATCAGGCTGGTATGGCCGTAAGCCGTCGAGCTTGAGTCTTGCAGCTTTTTCATAGATGTGTTTGCCGCCGACCTCCTTCTTTCTGTTGTCAGCTTGTTTCACCACTTTCATCTTATGACAAACTCCATCACATCCTATCGCTTTTGCTGTCCAAGAAGTCACGTTTGTAATGTAAAAATATGACTTAAAGTGTCACGTATAAGGAACGAACCCAAAAGCAGACGGCAGAACCAGGTAAGGGAAGAACCAACTTTTTATTGAAGTAACCGATCTCACGGGTAGAGCAGGAGTCGGCTCAGTGGCAGGTAAGCAAGCAGGCAGGCAGGCAGGCAGAAGTCCATGAAAGGCGACGTTCCAGCCAAGACTGGACCACAGTGGAGGCTTTTTAAGGGTGATGATCGCGTTGATGTCAAGGGCGAGAGGCTGTGACAGCGAACGCTTTGATGTCAAGGCAAGTCCAGGGAGAGAGGCTGTGACAGGGGGGGTCAGCAGGTGTCAAGGGCAAACGCTTTGATGTCAAGGGCGAGAGGCTGTGACCGCGAACGCTTTGATGTCGAGGGCGAGAGGCTGTGACATAAAGCTAACTAAGATACAGCCATTGAGAAGACTTTTTACTGGTTTCTGACCCAAATGTTTGTCTGGTTTCACCTATACGTCAGATTTTTCAATTGGAATTCAGTAAAAGAAAATCAAAGTACTTTGAGATGATCGTAGGGCGGAATAAAAGGCTTACAGCACCTGGTATTCCCAGGCAGTCTCCCATCCAGGTACTAACCAGGCCCGACCTTGCTTTAGCTTCCGAGATCGGGTGTTATCAGACTGGTATGGCCGTAAGCCGTCGAGCTTGAGTCTTGCAGCTTTTTCATAGATGAGTTGGCCGCCGACCTTCTTCTTTCTGTTGGCAGCTTGTTTCCCCACTTTCATCTTATGACGAACTCCATCACATCCTATCGCTTTTGCTGTCCAAGGAGTCACGTTTGTAATGTAAAAATATGACTTAAAGTGTCACGTATCAGGAACGAACCCAAAAGCAGACGGGACAACCAGGTAAAGGAGAATCAAGTCTTTATTGAAGTAACCGATCTCACGGGTAGAGCAGGAGTCGGCTCAGTGGCAGGTAGGCAAGCAGGCAGGCAGGCAGGCAGGCAGGCAGGCAGGCAGGCAGAAGTCCATGAAAGGCGTCGTTCCAGCCAAGACTGGACCACAGTGGAGGCTTTTTAAGGGTGATGATCGCGTTGATGTCAAGGGAGAGCGGCTGACTGCTTTGATGGCCAGCTGGTGTCAGGGGCGTACGCTTTGATGTCAAGGGCGAAAGGCTGTGACAGCGAACGCTTTGATGTCAAGGCAAGTCCAGGGAGAGAGGCTGTGACAGGGGGGGTCAGCAGGTGTCAGGGGCAAACGCTTTGATGTCAAGGGCGAGAGGCTGTGACCGCGAACGCTTTGATGTCGAGGGCGAGAGGCTCTTACATAAAGCAAACTAAGATACAGCCATTGAGAAGACTTTTTACTGGTTTCTGACCCAAATGTTTGTCTGGTTTCACCTATACGTCAGATTCTTCAATTGGAATTCAGTAAAAGAAAATCAAAGTACTTTGAGATGATCGTAGGGCGGAATAAAAGGCTTACAGCACCTGGTATTCCCAGGCAGTCTCCCATCCAGGTACTAACCAGGCCCGACCTTGCTTTAGCTTCCGAGATCGGGCGTTATCAGGCTGGTATGGCCGTAAGCCGTCGAGCTTGAGTCTTGCAGCTTTTTCATAGATGAGTTGGCCGCCGACCTTCTTCTTTCTGTTGTCAGCTTGTTTCCCCACTTTCATCTTATGACAAACTCCATCACATCATATCGCTTTTGCTGTCCAAGGAGTCACGTTTGTAATTTAAAAATATGACTTAAAGTGTCACGTATCAGGAACGATCCCAAAAGCAGACGGCACAACCAGGTAAGGGAAGAATCAACTTTTTATTGAAGTAACCGATCTCACGGGTAGAGCAGGATTCGGCTCAGTGGCAGGTAGGCAAGCAGGCAGGCAGGCAGGCAGGCAGGCAGAAGTCCATGAAAGGCGTCGTTCCAGCCAAGACTGGACCACAGTGGAGGCTTTTTAAGGGTGATGATCGCGTTGATGTCAAGGGAGAGCGGCTGACTGCTTTGATGGCCAGCTGGTGTCAGGGGCGTACGCTTTGATGTCAAGGGCGAAAGGCTGTGACAGCGAACGCTTTGATGTCAAGGCAAGTCCAGGGAGAGAGGCTGTGACAGGGGGGGTCAGCAGGTGTCAGGGGCAAACGCTTTGATGTCAAGGGCGAGAGGCTGTGACCGCGAACGCTTTGATGTCGAGGGCGAGAGGCTGTTACATAAAGCAAACTAAGATACAGCCATTGAGAAGACTTTTTACTGGTTTCTGACCCAAATGTTTGTCTGGTTTCACCTATACGTCAGATTTTTCAATTGGAATTCAGTAAAAGAAAATCAAAGTACTTTGAGATGATCGTAGGGCGGAATAAAAGGCTTACAGCACCTGGTATTCCCAGGCAGTCTCCCATCCAGGTACTAACCAGGCCCGACCTTGCTTTAGCTTCCGAGATCGGGCGTTATCAGGCTGGTATGGCCGTAAGCCGTCGAGCTTGAGTCTTGCAGCTTTTTCATAGATGAGTTGGCCGCCGACCTTCTTCTTTCTGTTGTCAGCTTGTTTCCCCACTTTCATCTTATGACAAACTCCATCACATCCTATCGCTTTTGCTGTCCAAGGAGTCACGTTTGTAATTTAAAAATATGACTTAAGTGTCACGTATCAGGAACGAACCCAAAAGCAGACGGGACAACCAGGTAAGGGAGAATCAAGTCTTTATTGAAGTAACCGATCTCACGGGTAGAGCAGGAGTCGGCTCAGTGGCAGGTAGGCAAGCAGGCAGGCAAGCAGGCAGAAGTCCATGAAAGGCGACGTTCCAGCCAAGACTGGACCACAGTGGAGGCTTTTTAAGGGTGATGATCGCGTTGATGTCAAGGGCGAGAGGCTGTGACAGCGAACGCTTTGATGTCAAGGCAAGTCCAGGGAGAGAGGCTGTGACAGGGGGGGTCAGCAGGTGTCAGGGGCAAACGCTTTGATGTCAAGGGCGAGAGGCTGTGACCGCGAACGCTTTGATGTCGAGGGCGAGAGTCTGTGACATAAAGCTAACTACGATACAGCCATTGAGAAGACTTTTTACTGGTTTCTGACCCAAATGTTTGTCTGGTTTCACCTATACGTCAGATTTTTCAATTGGAATTCAGTAAAAAAAATCAAAGTACTTTGAGATGATCGTAGGGCGGAATAAAAGGCTTACAGCACCTGGTATTCCCAGGCGGTCTCCCATCCAGGTACTAGACGGGCCCGACCTTGCTTTAGCTTTCGAGATCGGGCGTTATCAGGCTGGTATGGCCGTAAGCCGTCGAGCTTGAGTCTTGCAGCTTTTTCATAGATGAGTTGGCCGCCGACCTTCTTCTTTCTGTTGTCAGCTTGTTTCACCACTTTCATCTTATGACAAACTCCATCACATCCTATCGCTTTTGCTGTCCAAGAAGTCACGTCTGTAATGTAAAAATATGACTTAAAGTGTCACGTATCAGGAACGAACCCAAAAGCAGACGGCACAACCAGGTAAGGGAAGAATCAACTTTTTATTGAAGTAACCGATCTCACGGGTAGAGCAGGAGTCGGCTCAGTGGCAGGTAGGCAAGCAGGCAGGCAGGCAGGCAGGCAGAAGTCCATGAAAGGCGACGTTCCAGCCAAGACTGGACCACAGTGGAGGCTTTTTAAGGGTGATGATCGCGTTGATGTCAAGGGCGAGAGGCTGTGACAGCGAACGCTTAGATGTCAAGGCAAGTCCAGGGAGAGAGGCTATGACAGGAGGGGTCAGCGGGTGTCAGGGGCAAACGCTTTGATATCAAGGGCGAGAGGCTGTGACCGCGAACGCTTTGATGTCGAGGGCGAGAGGCTGTGACATAAAGCTAACTAAGATACAGAAATTGAGAAGTCTTTTTACTGGTTTCTGACACAAATGTTTGTCGGGTTTCACCTATACGTCAGATTTTTCAATTGGAATTCAGTAAAAGAAAATCAAAGTACTTTGAGATGATCGTAGGGCGGAATAAAAGGCTTACAGCACCTGGTATTCCCAGGCGGTCTCCCATCCAGGTACTAACCAGGCCCGACCTTGCTTTAGCTTCCGAGATTGGGTGTTATCAGACTGGTATGGCCGTAAGCCGTCGAGCTTGAGTCTTGCAGCTTTTTCATAGATGAGTTGGCCGCCGACCTTCTTCTTTCTGTTGGCAGCTTGTTTCCCCACTTTCATCTTATGACGAACTCCATCACATCCTATCGCTTTTGCTGTCCAAGGAGTCACGTTTGTAATGTAAAAATATGACTTAAAGTGTCACGTATCAGGAACGAACCCAAAAGCAGACGGGACAACCAGGTAAGGGAGAATCAAGTCTTTATTGAAGTAACCGATCTCACGGGTAGAGCAGGAGTCGGCTCAGTGGCAGGTAGGCAAGCAGGCAGGCAAGCAGGCAGAAGTCCATGAAAGGCGACGTTCCAGCCAAGACTGGACCACAGTGGAGGCTTTTTAAGGGTGATGATCGCGTTGATGTCAAGGGCGAGAGGCTGTGACAGCGAACGCTTTGATGTCAAGGCAAGTCCAGGGAGAGAGGCTGTGACAGGGGGGGTCAGCAGGTGTCAGGGGCAAACGCTTTGATGTCAAGGGCGAGAGGCTGTGACCGCGAACGCTTTGATGTCGAGGGCGAGAGTCTGTGACATAAAGCTAACTACGATACAGCCATTGAGAAGACTTTTTACTGGTTTCTGACCCAAATGTTTGTCTGGTTTCACCTATACGTCAGATTTTTCAATTGGAATTCAGTAAAAAAAAATCAAAGTACTTTGAGATGATCGTAAGGCGGAATAAAAGGCTTACAGCACCTGGTATTCCCAGGCGGTCTCCCATCCAGGTACTAGACGGGCCCGACCTTGCTTTAGCTTTCGAGATCGGGCGTTATCAGGCTGGTATGGCCGTAAGCCGTCGAGCTTGAGTCTTGCAGCTTTTTCATAGATGAGTTGGCCGCCGACCTTCTTCTTTCTGTTGTCAGCTTGTTTCACCACTTTCATCTTATGACAAACTCCATCACATCCTATCGCTTTTGCTGTCCAAGAAGTCACGTCTGTAATGTAAAAATATGACTCAAAGTGTCACGTATCAGGAACGAACCCAAAAGCAGACGGCACAACCAGGTAAGGGAAGAATCAACTTTTTATTGAAGTAACCGATCTCACGGGTAGAGCAGGAGTCGGCTCAGTGGCAGGTAGGCAAGCAGGCAGGCAAGCAGGCAGAAGTCCATGAAAGGCGACGTTCCAGCCAAGACTGGACCACAGTGGAGGCTTTTTAAGGGTGATGATCGCGTTGATGTCAAGGGCGAGAGGCTGTGAAAGCGAACGCTTAGATGTCAAGGCAAGTCCAGGGAGAGAGGCTATGACAGGAGGGGTCAGCGGGTGTCAGGGGCAAACGCTTTGATATCAAGGGCGAGAGGCTGTGACCGCGAACGCTTTGATGTCGAGGGCGAGAGGCTGTGACATAAAGCTAACTAAGATACAGAAATTGAGAAGTCTTTTTACTGGTTTCTGACACAAATGTTTGTCGGGTTTCACCTATACGTCAGATTTTTCAATTGGAATTCAGTAAAAGAAAATCAAAGTACTTTGAGATGATCGTAGGGCGGAATAAAAGGCTTACAGCACCTGGTATTCCCAGGCGGTCTCCCATCCAGGTACTAACCAGGCCCGACCTTACTTTAGCTTCCGAGATCGGACGAGATCGGGCGTTATCAGGCTGGTATGGCCGTAAGCCGTCAAGCTTGAGTCTAGCAGCTTTTTCATAGATGAGTTGGCCGCCGACCTTCTTCTTTCTGTTGTCAGCTTGTTTCACCAATTTCATCTTATGACAAACTCCATCACATCCTATCGCTTTTGCTGTCCAAGAAGTCACGTTTGTAATGTAAAAATATGACTTAAAGTGTCACGTATCAGGAACGAAGCCAAAAGCAGACGGCACAACCAGGTAAGGGAAGAATCAACTTTTTATTGAAGTAACCGATCTCACGGGTAGAGCAGGAGTCGGCTCAGTGGCAGGTAGGCAAGCAGGCAGGCAGGCAGAAGTCCATGAAAGGCGACGTTCCAGCCAAGACTGGACCATAGTGGAGGCTTTTTAAGGGTGATGATCGCGTTGATGTCAAGGACGAGAGGCTGTGACAGCGAACGCTTAGATGTCACGGCAAGTCCAGGGAGAGAGGCTGTGACAGGGGGGTCAGCAGGTGTCAGGGGAAGTACGCTTTGATGTCAAGGGCGAAAGGCTGTGACAGCGAACGCTTTGATGTCAAGGCAAGTCCAGGGAGAGAGGCTGTGACAGGGGGGGTCAGCAGGTGTCAGGGGCAAACGCTTTCATGTCAAGGGCGAGAGGCTGTGACCGCGAACGCTTTGATGTCGAGGGCGAGAGGCTGTGACATGAAGCTCACTAAGATACAGCCATTGAGAAGACTTTTTACTGGTTTCTGACCCAAATGTTTGTCTGGTTTCACCTATACGTCAGATTTTTCAATTGGAATTCAGTAAAAGAAAATCAAAGTACTTTGAGATGATCGTAGGGCGGAATAAAAGGCTTACAGCACCTGGTATTCCCAGGCGGTCTCCCTTCCAGGTACTAACCCAGGCCCGACCTTGCTTTAGCTTCCGAGATCGGGCGTTATCAGGCTGGTATGGCCGTAAGCCGTCGAGCTTGAGTCTTGCAGCTTTTTCATAGATGAGTTGGCCGCCGACCTTCTTCTTTCTGTTGTCAGCTTGTTTCCCCACTTTCATCTTATGACAAACTCCATCACATCATATCGCTTTTGCTGTCCAAGGAGTCACGTTTGTAATTTAAACATATGACTTAAAGTGTCACGTATCAGGAACGATCCCAAAAGCAGACGGCACAACCAGGTAAGGGAAGAATCAACTTTTTATTGAAGTAACCGATCTCACGGGTAGAGCAGGATTCGGCTCGGTGGCAGGTAGGCAAGCAGGCAGGCAGGCAGAAGTCCATGAAAGGCGACGTTCCAGCCAAGACTGGACCACAGTGGAGGCTTTTTAAGGGTGAGGATCGCGTTGATGTCAAGGACGAGAGGCTGTGACAGCGAACGCTTAGATGTCAAGGCAAGTCCAGGGAGAGAGGCTGTGACAGGGGGGTCAGCAGGTGTCAGGGGCAAACGCTTTCATGTCAAGGGCGAGAGGCTGTGACCGCGAACGCTTTGATGTCGAGGGCGAGAGGCTGTGACATAAAGCTAACTAAGATACAGCCATTGAGAAGACTTTTTACTGGTTTCTGACCCAAATGTTTGTCTGGTTTCACCTATACGTCAGATTTTTCAATTGGAATTCAGTAAAAGAAAATCAAAGTACTTTGAGATGATCGTAGGGCGGAATAAAAGACTTATAGCACCTTGTATTCCCAGGCGGTCTCTCATCCAGGTACTAACCAGGCCCGACCTTGCTTTAGCTTCCGAGATCGGACGAGATCGGGCTGGTGTGGCCGTAAGCCGTCGAGCTTGAGTCTTGCAGCTTTTTCATAGATGAGTTGGCCGCCGACCTTCTTCTTTCTGTTGTCAGCTTGTTTCACCACTTTCATCTTATGACAAACTCCATCACATCCTATCGCTTTTGCTGTCCAAGAAGTCACGTCTGTAATGTAAAAATATGACTTAAAGTGTCACGTATCAGGAACGAACCCAAAAGCAGACGGCACAACCAGGTAAGGGAAGAATCAACTTTTTATTGAAGTAACCGATCTCACGGGTAGAGCAGGAGTCGGCTCAGTGGCAGGTAGGCAAGCAGGCAGGCAGGCAGAAGTCCATGAAAGGCGACGTTCCAGCCAAGACTGGACCACAGTGGAGGCTTTTTAAGGGTGATGATCGCGTTGATGTCAAGGGCGAGAGGCTGTGACAGCGAACGCTTAGATGTCAAGGCAAGTCCAGGGAGAGAGGCTATGACAGGAGGGGTCAGCGGGTGTCAGGGGCAAACGCTTTGATATCAAGGGCGAGAGGCTGTGACCGCGAACGCTTTGATGTCGAGGGCGAGAGGCTGTGACATAAAGCTAACTAAGATACAGAAATTGAGAAGTCTTTTTACTGGTTTCTGACACAAATGTTTGTCGGGTTTCACCTATATGTAGCCGGGTGGTAAATCTGTTAAATATGTTAAATGATTTTCCACTTAAATTTAGTATAGTTTAACTGTTAATATATGTAATTGTTACACTGTCAAGCCATGTAAAATGTCATTTGATGTATTTAAATTGTGAGGCAGATTGTGAGTGTATTTTTATAGTTTTGGTTGTCATTGCATGTTTTGACCAGTAAGTGGCAGTGGCGGACTTTTATTGTAACTCCGTGCAAGTTATCCAAGTGCATCTTGGGTATTCTTTCTTTTTTTCTTGTGTGGAGCGCCTGAGGATTGCGGTGTGACGAGGCTCTGACTCCGTAGTAAGTAAGGGTAAATATCTTGTGAAATATACCTGTAACATTATTCCAAACAATATTGTATGTCGGTAATTTGACAAGATGGTTTGATTTAGACGCTACTGGAGTTGATGTTCGGTGATTTTGGGCGCGAGCCGTCGACCGCTGTTCGCCATTGCAGGCATGACAAGGTAATGTTGGCGTGAATAAAGCCACACCATGCCATTGTATTTGGGATGTAAAGGTTTTATATGCATTTTAATTCTGTTTAAAGGTAACTGACAGAGTGAGAAGTTGCACGATCTTCAGGAAGTTCCACATGTCTTTGTTAAACCCTGTTTAACGTACATAGTCCACTGCCGTATTTTGCACCGTATTTTGTATTTATTATTTCCCTTTTTAAAATCTTTTCTGTTAAACTTGCCACATCTGTGAACATTTATGAGCTGTTTGCTCGAAAGACACAGGAATGTATGCACTCAGTAAAACGATCTGCATTCGAAGGTTCAAACAATAAAATTAAAGCTACAAGAACCCCGGAAGTAATTGTGTCCTGTGTGGTATCTAATTCCACGGGCTACATAATTTTGGTACCAGGAGTGGGGTGTAGCTAAAACATTTTTTTTTAAAATTGGCAACAGAGTGGCTTATTTTTACTTAAAAAAAAAAATACGGCAGTGGTGAAGATTGCTGGTGACGTCCGTTGGTGTTGAGTCTGAAGCCATCCTGCTGTGGAGGTGGTGACCAGCGAGAGACGACGTGAGGGCATCTAAGAGGTTCTGGTGCTTCCTGTTTCACACGACTCAGCCGTACCAGCGCAGAGGACTCCAGCGCTAACTTCAGCTACAAAGACCAAGATCCAGCAAGGCTCCAAGTTAAAGACTGTCCTTGTAGTATCCTTGAACCAGGTTTTGAACTAAATATCCTCATTTATACTGGACTGAGTAAAGATTAATATATCATTATGTCTAGTGATTCTGGTGATGAAGGGAGTTCACGTAATGATAATGGCCACACCTCAGGTGGCATAATGGGTATAGGTGAAGGTGCTACAAAAGAAATGCAGACCACCATGCAAGAGCTTGCCAGACTGCGAGATGAGCTCACCAGGTTAAATGGTGAAGCAAGGGCTCAGAGAGCAAGTGATAACAGTGCACCCACACGTTCATACATCTACGTTCCAAGAGAACGCCAGATCCAAGCATTTAATGGGGAGTGTGGTACAGACAGGAGATCTGTCGAAGAGTTTATTGAAGAGGTTGAAAGGGTTTTAAGATACAGAGAGCAAACAACAGAGGAACAATGTGACTATATACTATCTCTATTGCATGGCCCTGCATTGGAAGAGGTGCGACTATGCATGAGGGGTCAGTCAGTGGGGCCCAGTGATTTATACTCTTACCTGAGCAATGCATTTGGGGAAAAGCGCAGTTCCACACAGCTTTTGCAGACCTTTTACAACCGTAACCAAACTGATGGAGAAGACCTCCGTGACTACTCCCATGCACTATCCCAGATTTTGAGCTCTGTAGTGAAACAGTCCACAGATGTAATACCTAATGAGAAAACTGTGCTCAGAGACCGGTTTATTGAGGGTTTAAGAGAAGCAGCACTCAGGCGTGAACTCAGGAAAATGGTTAGGGACAAACCAGAGAGCAGTCTTCTAGATGTGAGGAACGAGGCCCTCCTGTGGGAGATGGAGGACAGCAGGTCTCATCGTCCCAGGGTCATAAAGAGCAACCAAGTTACATTAGAGGTTCCGGAAACCCAGTGCTCTATTATTAAAACAAACAATGACCAAGGTATTGCATTAAATGATGTTCGGAGAGCAGTAGCCCATCAAGAAAAACAGCTAGCAGAGTTAGGCAAAACACTCGCTGATCTAGCCTTTGCTGTAGGTGAACTGAGTAAGCGCAGCACTCAACAGACATTCCTAGAGCCCAAGCCACGACCTAGACCCCAGCCAAAGTTCACACCAGATGGTCAGCCTATCTGTTTCAAGTGTAGAGGCATAGGTCACATTGCAAGAAAATGCTCACAGGCCAGAGGGGGTCAAGGGGACGCAACACCTAGTTCTTATGTAGTGCAGGAAAACTCGCACCCTCAGTTGTCATGAGCCACACAACTCGAGGGGAGGAAGCTGGCTCACCAAAAGAGACTCCAGACAGAAGCAGGATCTTAGAGCGTGCAGTCGGAGAATGTAAAACTGTTGAGGTGAAACTACGAGGTGTTACAGTGTCCTGCTTACTTGACACTGGTAGCCAGGTCAGTACAATTTCTGAGAGTTTTTTCAGGGAACACCTGTCAGTGAAAGGTGAAGACATTCACCCGGCATTTGAGTGGTTAAAGATCACTGCAGCTAATGGATTAGACATACCCTATATGGGCTATGTGGAGCTTGATGTAGAAGCCATGGGTCTGACTATCCCAGAGCGAGGTTTTCTGATAGTTAAAGATTCTGAACACTCTTCCTCTGTTCCAGGTCTAATAGGGATGAACATTGTCAAAAAATGCAGAGAGCTAGTACACACTGAGTTTGACACCACACTGCAGGAGAGGTTTGACTCAAACTGGAGAGAGGCTTTTAATCATCTTCATGCAGTACATGCAACAGACAGACTCTCTTTCGCTAGGGTAGCTGGTAAGGATGTAGTCCATGTACCTGCTTCATCTGCTGCTACAGTTATGGCCAGGGGACTCAGGACCGTGAGTGAGGATGGTTCTTTTTTGTTGCTGGAGTCTGTGGGTGTCCCCGTTCCTGGAGGTTTGGTTGTTGTGCCTACTTTGGTTTCATCGGGCAATCACATTTTTCCAGTCCGAGTCATGAACATGTCTGATGAAGATATCTGGCTAGGGCCACGGACTAGGCTAGGGGTTTTGACTCAGGTAGACTGTGTGAAAAGTGATGAGCTTTGTGAGGTACAGTTCCAGAGAATCTCCGCGGACACTGAACAAGTGAGTATCAGTGAACACCCCGAAACACCGACAGATGTGCAGGAAATTCTCGGCAAGCTCAATTTTTGTGGTAGCCCAGAACAGCAAGCACAGGTGACTTTGTTACTGGAGAAGTACTCTTTTGTGTTTGCAACAGAAGATGAAGATCTAGGCCACACTGACAAAGTACAACATGAGATCCATCTGACAGATGACATACCTGTAACACAGCCATACAGACGAATCCCACCCACACAGTACAGTGAAGTCAGGGAACATATTGGCAAGCTGCTTAAAAAAGGGGTCATTCAAGAAAGCTCTAGTGCTTATGCTTCGCCCATAGTACTAGTGAGAAAGGCAGATGGTAGTCTGAGGCTATGTGTTGATTACAGGAAACTCAACTCAAAGACAAGACGTGATGCATTCCCGCTCCCGAGAATTGATGAGAGTTTTGATGCGCTGAGAGGGGCAAAGTTCTTTTCGACCATAGATCTGGCGAGCGGATACCACCAGGTAGCTATGCATGAGAGAGATCGGACTAAGACTGCATTTACTACACCGTTTGGTCTGTATGAGTACGTGAGAATGCCTTTTGGTGTTTGTAACGGTCCAGCTACATTTCAGAGACTTATGCAAGTTACTATGAATGATCTCATTTTTCAGATACTCCTGGTCTACCTAGATGACATCTTGGTTTTTTCAGAGACATTTGAGCAGCATTTGGAGAGATTTGAGACTGTGTTTAAGAGACTGGCAGAGACGGGCCTTAAGGTGAAGTTGCAGAAGTGTGCTTTTCTACAACAGTCAGTAAAGTTTTTGGGTCATCAGGTGTCAGCAGAAGGTATAGGAACTGACCCCTCCAAGGTCTCTGCTGTTAAGAACTGGAAGGTCCCAACCACTGCCAAAGAGCTGCAGTCGTTCTTGGGTTTCTGTAGTTACTACAGGAGATTCATTCGAGGCTTCTCACAGATTGCCGGGCCACTGCATGACCTAGTCAACAAATGTTCAGGTGTGAAAAAAAAGGGAAAGTAGGTCACCAGTTTTGTAATATGTGGACACCAGAGTGTGACTCTTCCTTTGAGCAGTTAAAGGAAAAACTTACCTCTGCTCCCATTTTGGGTTTTGCCGATTTCACACAACCATTTGTAGTTGAGACAGATGCTAGTCAGCATGGATTAGGCGCTGTATTGTGTCAGCAGCAAGGTGACACCAGACGTGTCCTAGCATATGCTAGCCGCAGACTACGCCAGGCTGAGAAGAATGACCGAAATTATAGTAGCATGAAGTTGGAGTTGCTTGCCTTAAAATGGGCAGTTGCTGAAAAATTCAGGGGTTACTTGCTTGGTTCAAAGTTTGTTGTCCTGACTGATAACAATCCCCTCTGCCACCTCAAGACAGCCAAGTTAGGTGCTATAGAGCAGAGGTGGGTAGCGCAACTGTCTGTTTTTGATTTCGAGGTTAAGTACCGTCCTGGTTGCAGTAATGCCGCCGCAGATGCTCTCTCTAGGCAGGAGTTTGCAGGGGAGCCTGAAACAGACCCTGACTCGGATTTTGACGACTGTATCACTGTGTGTAACCTGATTGAGCGAGGAACAGTTCTGGATCCTGGTCTTGTCTCTAGAGGTCTGGAGTGTTACAAAGTGAGACAGATCCGTGCTGGGGAGTCGAGGTCTGGTGAGACAGGTACTAAACAGGGCAACACCCCCACACTGCCAGGTTATACCAGAGAGGAGCTGGTAGGTTTTCAGGCCGGTGACCCCACCCTAAAAGAGTTTAGGGCATTTTGGGATCGGGGGAGGAGGCCATGTCCCAGAGAGAGAGCAGCCCTGTCTAGTGAAGTGAAAAGATTGTTGAAACAATGGAGATGCATACAACAACGAGAAGGGTTGTTGTACAGGGTTATCACAGACCCACGTCATGGAGAAGTGTGGCAGTTACTTGTGCCTAGTTGTTTGAGGGACCAAGTTCTAGAAAATGTACATAACAACATGGGACATCAGGGCATAGAGCGCACTGTAAACTTGCTAAGAGGGAGGTGTTTTTGGGTAGGGCTATGCGAGGATGTTGAAAGCTGGGTTAAAAACTGCGAGCGGTGCATTTTGACCAAGATGCCTCAGCCAAAAATCCATGCTCCAGTTCAGGCATTCCTGGCCTCCCGACCTCTAGAAGTGGTGGCTGTTGATTTTACAGTGTTGGAGGCAGCTTCAGATGGCCGTGAAAATGTCCTTGTTGTGACCGATGTGTTTACAAAGTTCACACAAGCGTATGCTACCAAAGACCAGAAGGCTGACACTACAGCTAAAGTTTTGCTCAGGGAGTGGTTCATGAAATATGGGGTCCCAGAGAGACTGCACTCAGACCAAGGTCGAAATTTCGAGAGTGAAATTATAGCAGAGCTGTGCAAACTCTATGGGGTTAAAAAGACACGGACAACTCCCTACAGGCCACAGGGAAACGGTCAGTGTGAAAGATACAATCGCACACTCCATGACTTGTTAAGGACACTCCCACCAGAGAAAAAAAAGCGTTGGCCAGAGCATCTGTCTGAAGTAGTATATGCCTATAATGTCACTCCTCATTCCACCACAGGGTACTCGCCTTATTATTTGCTTTTCGGGGTACAGCCACATCTCCCAGTAGATGCTTTATTAGGGCGTGAGTGTGTGTCAGACAGGAAACAGGATTGGTTGTCTGTTCATCAGGAGAGACTCCGACAGGCACATGAGAGAGCCAGAGAGTACTCAGAGCAGAAGGCAGCTGAGAGGATCTCACTGCAAAATGAGAAGGTGTATTGTCCTCCTGTGGACATTGGTCAGTTGGTTTTCCTACGTCACAGACCCCCAGGTAGACATAAGATTCAGGACACATGGACCTCAACAGTCTACAAGGTAGTTGACATCCAGGGTACCACACACACTGTTGAACCTTTTGAGGGAGGTCCCATTAAAAGAGTTCATAGGTCAGAGTTGCGACCTTGTGCGAAACCAGTTCCCAAACCAAGAACTAGAACTAGGTTACAGACCACTACACAGCCTGTAGCTGAGGATGAGCCTGAGTCACCTGAGGCTGATTTTGTTATTGTTGAGGAAGTCATCCCTCGCCGGCTTGTGCAAGTACCTAACCTGCCTCTTGCAGCAGAAAGTGTTAGTTTACCTGTGACAGCACCCACAGATGAGAGTGACGGTGAAGGACCTGAGGAAGGTTATTCAGATATGAGAAATTGTGGCACAGAAACAGAATGTGTTAATGATGTGCATCCAAACGTTAGCGACAGTGACTTGCCCATTATTGAAAACAGGGACAGGCCCGCACTAACAGAGGATGCTGGTGGAGCAGGACGTAGAACCTATGCACCTAAACCTGCCATTAGGAAAAGCAAGCGGGAAATGGCTGGATCTCATTCAAACCCATTTCATCTGCCAAAGTCAGCCTGTAATGCAGTCTCAGTCAGCACAGACATGGTCTCTACGGTTTTGACAAGCCTGGGTGCTGCTCTCTTTGAAAAGGCCTTGCAGGGAGTATTTGAGTCAGTTCATGTTTCGTAGTCACCGAGGACGTTGACTATATTTGCAGGGGAGTATGTAGCCGGGTGGTAAATCTGTTAAATATGTTAAATGATTTTCCACTTAAATTTAGTATAGTTTAACTGTTAATATATGTAATTGTTACACTGTCAAGCCATGTAAAATGTCATTTGATGTATTTAAATTGTGAGGCAGATTGTGAGTGTATTTTTATAGTTTTGGTTGTCATTGCATGTTTTGACCAGTAAGTGGCAGTGGCGGACTTTTATTGTAACTCCGTGCAAGTTATCCAAGTGCATCTTGGGTATTCTTTCTTTTTTTCTTGTGTGGAGCGCCTGAGGATTGCGGTGTGACGAGGCTCTGACTCCGTAGTAAGTAAGGGTAAATATCTTGTGAAATATACCTGTAACATTATTCCAAACAATATTGTATGTCGGTAATTTGACAAGATGGTTTGATTTAGACGCTACTGGAGTTGATGTTCGGTGATTTTGGGCGCGAGCCGTCGACCGCTGTTCGCCATTGCAGGCATGACAAGGTAATGTTGGCGTGAATAAAGCCACACCATGCCATTGTATTTGGGATGTAAAGGTTTTATATGCATTTTAATTCTGTTTAAAGGTAACTGACAGAGTGAGAAGTTGCACGATCTTCAGGAAGTTCCACATGTCTTTGTTAAACCCTGTTTAACGTACATAGTCCACTGCCGTATTTTGCACCGTATTTTGTATTTATTATTTCCCTTTTTAAAATATTTTCTGTTAAACTTGCCACATCTGTGAACATTTATGAGCTGTTTGCTCGAAAGACACAGGAATGTATGCACTCAGTAAAACGATCTGCATTCGAAGGTTCAAACAATAAAATTAAAGCTACAAGAACCCCGGAAGTAATTGAGTCCTGTGTGGTATCTAATTCCACGGGCTACATATACGTCAGATTTTTCAATTGGAATTCAGTAAAAGAAAATCAAAGTACTTTGAGATGATCGTAGGGCGGAATAAAAGGCTTACAGCACCTGGTATTCCCAGGCGGTCTCCCATCCAGGTACTAACCAGGCCCGACCTTGCTTTAGCTTCCGAGATTGGGTGTTATCAGACTGGTATGGCCGTAAGCCGTCGAGCTTGAGTCTTGCAGCTTTTTCATAGATGAGTTGGCCGCCGACCTTCTTCTTTCTGTTGGCAGCTTGTTTCCCCACTTTCATCTTATGACGAACTCCATCACATCCTATCGCTTTTGCTGTCCAAGGAGTCACGTTTGTAATGTAAAAATATGACTTAAAGTGTCACGTATCAGGAACGAACCCAAAAGCAGACGGGACAACCAGGTAAGGGAGAATCAAGTCTTTATTGAAGTAACCGATCTCACGGGTAGAGCAGGAGTCGGCTCAGTGGCAGGTAGGCAAGCAGGCAGGCAGGCAGGCAGGCAGGCAGGCAGAAGTCCATGAAAGGCGTCGTTCCAGCCAAGACTGGACCACAGTGGAGGCTTTTTAAGGGTGATGATCGCGTTGATGTCAAGGGAGAGCGGCTGACTGCTTTGATGGCCAGCTGGTGTCAGGGGCGTACGCTTTGATGTCAAGGGCGAAAGGCTGTGACAGCGAACGCTTTGATGTCAAGGCAAGTCCAGGGAGAGAGGCTGTGACAGGGGGGGTCAGCAGGTGTCAGGGGCAAACGCTTTGATGTCAAGGGCGAGAGGCTGTGACCGCGAACGCTTTGATGTCGAGGGCGAGAGGCTGTTACATAAAGCAAACTAAGATACAGCCATTGAGAAGACTTTTTACTGGTTTCTGACCCAAATGTTTGTCTGGTTTCACCTATACGTCAGATTCTTCAATTGGAATTCAGTAAAAGAAAATCAAAGTACTTTGAGATGATCGTAGGGCGGAATAAAAGGCTTACAGCACCTGGTATTCCCAGGCAGTCTCCCATCCAGGTACTAACCAGGCCCGACCTTGCTTTAGCTTCCGAGATCGGACGAGATCGGGCGTTATCAGGCTGGTATGGCCGTAAGCCGTCGAGCTTGAGTCTTGCAGCTTTTTCATAGATGAGTTGGCCGCCGACCTTCTTCTTTCTGTTGTCAGCTTGTTTCCCCACTTTCATCTTATGACAAACTCCATCACATCATATCGCTTTTGCTGTCCAAGGAGTCACGTTTGTAATTTAAAAATATGACTTAAAGTGTCACGTATCAGGAACGATCCCAAAAGCAGACGGCACAACCAGGTAAGGGAAGAATCAACTTTTTATTGAAGTAACCGATCTCACGGGTAGAGCAGGATTCGGCTCAGTGGCAGGTAGGCAAGCAGGCAGGCAGGCAGGCAGGCAGGCAGAAGTCCATGAAAGGCGTCGTTCCAGCCAAGACTGGACCACAGTGGAGGCTTTTTAAGGGTGATGATCGCGTTGATGTCAAGGGAGAGCGGCTGACTGCTTTGATGGCCAGCTGGTGTCAGGGGCGTACGCTTTGATGTCAAGGGCGAAAGGCTGTGACAGCGAACGCTTTGATGTCAAGGCAAGTCCAGGGAGAGAGGCTGTGACAGGGGGGGTCAGCAGGTGTCAGGGGCAAACGCTTTCATGTCAAGGGCGAGAGGCTGTGACCGCGAACGCTTTGATGTCGAGGGCGAGAGTCTGTGACATAAAGCTAACTACGATACAGCCATTGAGAAGACTTTTTACTGGTTTCTGACCCAAATGTTTGTCTGGTTTCACCTATACGTCAGATTTTTCAATTGGAATTCAGTAAAAAAAAATCAAAGTACTTTGAGATGATCGTAGGGCGGAATAAAAGGCTTACAGCACCTGGTATTCCCAGGCGGTCTCCCATCCAGGTACTAGACGGGCCCGACCTTGCTTTAGCTTTCGAGATCGGGCGTTATCAGGCTGGTATGGCCGTAAGCCGTCGAGCTTGAGTCTTGCAGCTTTTTCATAGATGAGTTGGCCGCCGACCTTCTTCTTTCTGTTGTCAGCTTGTTTCACCACTTTCATCTTATGACAAACTCCATCACATCCTATCGCTTTTGCTGTCCAAGAAGTCACGTCTGTAATGTAAAAATATGACTTAAAGTGTCACGTATCACGAACGAACCCAAAAGCAGACGGCACAACCAGGTAAGGGAAGAATCAACTTTTTATTGAAGTAACCGATCTCACGGGTAGAGCAGGAGTCGGCTCAGTGGCAGGTAGGCAAGCAGGCAGGCAGGCAGGCAGGCAGAAGTCCATGAAAGGCGACGTTCCAGCCAAGACTGGACCACAGTGGAGGCTTTTTAAGGGTGATGATCGCGTTGATGTCAAGGGCGAGAGGCTGTGACAGCAAACGCTTAGATGTCAAGGCAAGTCCAGGGAGAGAGGCTATGACAGGAGGGGTCAGCGGGTGTCAGGGGCAAACGCTTTGATATCAAGGGCGAGAGGCTGTGACCGCGAACGCTTTGATGTCGAGGGCGAGAGGCTGTGACATAAAGCTAACTAAGATACAGAAATTGAGAAGTCTTTTTACTGGTTTCTGACACAAATGTTTGTCGGGTTTCACCTATACGTCAGATTTTTCAATTGGAATTCAGTAAAAGAAAATCAAAGTACTTTGAGATGATCGTAGGGCGGAATAAAAGGCTTACAGCACCTGGTATTCCCAGGCGGTCTCCCATCCAGGTACTAACCAGGCCCGACCTTGCTTTAGCTTCCGAGATTGGGTGTTATCAGACTGGTATGGCCGTAAGCCGTCGAGCTTGAGTCTTGCAGCTTTTTCATAGATGAGTTGGCCGCCGACCTTCTTCTTTCTGTTGGCAGCTTGTTTCCCCACTTTCATCTTATGACGAACTCCATCACATCCTATCGCTTTTGCTGTCCAAGGAGTCACGTTTGTAATGTAAAAATATGACTTAAAGTGTCACGTATCAGGAACGAACCCAAAAGCAGACGGGACAACCAGGTAAGGGAGAATCAAGTCTTTATTGAAGTAACCGATCTCACGGGTAGAGCAGGAGTCGGCTCAGTGGCAGGTAGGCAAGCAGGCAGGCAAGCAGGCAGAAGTCCATGAAAGGCGACGTTCCAGCCAAGACTGGACCACAGTGGAGGCTTTTTAAGGGTGATGATCGCGTTGATGTCAAGGGCGAGAGGCTGTGACAGCGAACGCTTTGATGTCAAGGCAAGTCCAGGGAGAGAGGCTGTGACAGGGGGGGTCAGCAGGTGTCAGGGGCAAACGCTTTGATGTCAAGGGCGAGAGGCTGTGACCGCGAACGCTTTGATGTCGAGGGCGAGAGTCTGTGACATAAAGCTAACTACGATACAGCCATTGAGAAGACTTTTTACTGGTTTCTGACCCAAATGTTTGTCTGGTTTCACCTATACGTCAGATTTTTCAATTGGAATTCAGTAAAAAAAAATCAAAGTACTTTGAGATGATCGTAAGGCGGAATAAAAGGCTTACAGCACCTGGTATTCCCAGGCGGTCTCCCATCCAGGTACTAGACGGGCCCGACCTTGCTTTAGCTTTCGAGATCGGGCGTTATCAGGCTGGTATGGCCGTAAGCCGTCGAGCTTGAGTCTTGCAGCTTTTTCATAGATGAGTTGGCCGCCGACCTTCTTCTTTCTGTTGTCAGCTTGTTTCACCACTTTCATCTTATGACAAACTCCATCACATCCTATCGCTTTTGCTGTCCAAGAAGTCACGTCTGTAATGTAAAAATATGACTCAAAGTGTCACGTATCAGGAACGAACCCAAAAGCAGACGGCACAACCAGGTAAGGGAAGAATCAACTTTTTATTGAAGTAACCGATCTCACGGGTAGAGCAGGAGTCGGCTCAGTGGCAGGTAGGCAAGCAGGCAGGCAAGCAGGCAGAAGTCCATGAAAGGCGACGTTCCAGCCAAGACTGGACCACAGTGGAGGCTTTTTAAGGGTGATGATCGCGTTGATGTCAAGGGCGAGAGGCTGTGAAAGCGAACGCTTAGATGTCAAGGCAAGTCCAGGGAGAGAGGCTATGACAGGAGGGGTCAGCGGGTGTCAGGGGCAAACGCTTTGATATCAAGGGCGAGAGGCTGTGACCGCGAACGCTTTGATGTCGAGGGCGAGAGGCTGTGACATAAAGCTAACTAAGATACAGAAATTGAGAAGTCTTTTTACTGGTTTCTGACACAAATGTTTGTCGGGTTTCACCTATACGTCAGATTTTTCAATTGGAATTCAGTAAAAGAAAATCAAAGTACTTTGAGATGATCGTAGGGCGGAATAAAAGGCTTACAGCACCTGGTATTCCCAGGCGGTCTCCCATCCAGGTACTAACCAGGCCCGACCTTACTTTAGCTTCCGAGATCGGACGAGATCGGGCGTTATCAGGCTGGTATGGCCGTAAGCCGTCAAGCTTGAGTCTAGCAGCTTTTTCATAGATGAGTTGGCCGCCGACCTTCTTCTTTCTGTTGTCAGCTTGTTTCACCAATTTCATCTTATGACAAACTCCATCACATCCTATCGCTTTTGCTGTCCAAGAAGTCACGTTTGTAATGTAAAAATATGACTTAAAGT
Source organism: Lampris incognitus (assembly GCF_029633865.1). Classification (NCBI taxonomy): domain Eukaryota; kingdom Metazoa; phylum Chordata; class Actinopteri; order Lampriformes; family Lampridae; genus Lampris; species Lampris incognitus. The sequence continues at coordinate 3,888,664 of NC_079228.1, forward strand.
GTCACGTATCAGGAACGAAGCCAAAAGCAGACGGCACAACCAGGTAAGGGAAGAATCAACTTTTTATTGAAGTAACCGATCTCACGGGTAGAGCAGGAGTCGGCTCAGTGGCAGGTAGGCAAGCAGGCAGGCAGGCAGAAGTCCATGAAAGGCGACGTTCCAGCCAAGACTGGACCATAGTGGAGGCTTTTTAAGGGTGATGATCGCGTTGATGTCAAGGACGAGAGGCTGTGACAGCGAACGCTTAGATGTCACGGCAAGTCCAGGGAGAGAGGCTGTGACAGGGGGGTCAGCAGGTGTCAGGGGAAGTACGCTTTGATGTCAAGGGCGAAAGGCTGTGACAGCGAACGCTTTGATGTCAAGGCAAGTCCAGGGAGAGAGGCTGTGACAGGGGGGGTCAGCAGGTGTCAGGGGCAAACGCTTTCATGTCAAGGGCGAGAGGCTGTGACCGCGAACGCTTTGATGTCGAGGGCGAGAGGCTGTGACATGAAGCTCACTAAGATACAGCCATTGAGAAGACTTTTTACTGGTTTCTGACCCAAATGTTTGTCTGGTTTCACCTATACGTCAGATTTTTCAATTGGAATTCAGTAAAAGAAAATCAAAGTACTTTGAGATGATCGTAGGGCGGAATAAAAGGCTTACAGCACCTGGTATTCCCAGGCGGTCTCCCTTCCAGGTACTAACCCAGGCCCGACCTTGCTTTAGCTTCCGAGATCGGGCGTTATCAGGCTGGTATGGCCGTAAGCCGTCGAGCTTGAGTCTTGCAGCTTTTTCATAGATGAGTTGGCCGCCGACCTTCTTCTTTCTGTTGTCAGCTTGTTTCCCCACTTTCATCTTATGACAAACTCCATCACATCATATCGCTTTTGCTGTCCAAGGAGTCACGTTTGTAATTTAAACATATGACTTAAAGTGTCACGTATCAGGAACGATCCCAAAAGCAGACGGCACAACCAGGTAAGGGAAGAATCAACTTTTTATTGAAGTAACCGATCTCACGGGTAGAGCAGGATTCGGCTCGGTGGCAGGTAGGCAAGCAGGCAGGCAGGCAGAAGTCCATGAAAGGCGACGTTCCAGCCAAGACTGGACCACAGTGGAGGCTTTTTAAGGGTGAGGATCGCGTTGATGTCAAGGACGAGAGGCTGTGACAGCGAACGCTTAGATGTCAAGGCAAGTCCAGGGAGAGAGGCTGTGACAGGGGGGTCAGCAGGTGTCAGGGGCAAACGCTTTCATGTCAAGGGCGAGAGGCTGTGACCGCGAACGCTTTGATGTCGAGGGCGAGAGGCTGTGACATAAAGCTAACTAAGATACAGCCATTGAGAAGACTTTTTACTGGTTTCTGACCCAAATGTTTGTCTGGTTTCACCTATACGTCAGATTTTTCAATTGGAATTCAGTAAAAGAAAATCAAAGTACTTTGAGATGATCGTAGGGCGGAATAAAAGACTTATAGCACCTTGTATTCCCAGGCGGTCTCTCATCCAGGTACTAACCAGGCCCGACCTTGCTTTAGCTTCCGAGATCGGACGAGATCGGGCTGGTGTGGCCGTAAGCCGTCGAGCTTGAGTCTTGCAGCTTTTTCATAGATGAGTTGGCCGCCGACCTTCTTCTTTCTGTTGTCAGCTTGTTTCCCCACTTTCATCTTATGACGAACTCCATCACATCCTATCGCTTTTGCTGTCCAAGGAGTCACGTTTGTAATGTAAAAATATGACTTAAAGTGTCACGTATCAGGAACGAACCCAAAAGCAGACGGGACAACCAGGTAAGGGAGAATCAAGTCTTTATTGAAGTAACCGATCTCACGGGTAGAGCAGGAGTCGGCTCAGTGGCAGGTAGGCAAGCAGGCAGGCAGGCAGGCAGGCAGGCAGGCAGGCAGAAGTCCATGAAAGGCATCGTTCCAGCCAAGACTGGACCACAGTGGAGGCTTTTTGAGGGTGATGATCGCGTTGATGTCAAGGGAGAGCGGCTGACTGCTTTGATGGCCAGCTGGTGTCAGGGGCGTACGCTTTGATGTCAAGGGCGAAAGGCTGTGACAGCGAACGCTTTGATGTCAAGGCAAGTCCAGGGAGAGAGGCTGTGACAGGGGGGGTCAGCAGGTGTCAGGGGCAAACGCTTTGATGTCAAGGGCGAGAGGCTGTGACCGCGAACGCTTTGATGTCGAGGGCGAGAGGCTGTTACATAAAGCAAACTAAGATACAGCCATTGAGAAGACTTTTTACTGGTTTCTGACCCAAATGTTTGTCTGGTTTCACCTATACGTCAGATTTTTCAATTGGAATTCAGTAAAAGAACATCAAAGTACTTTGAGATGATCGTAGGGCGGAATAAAAGGCTTACAGCACCTGGTATTCCCAGGCAGTCTCCCATCCAGGTACTAACCAGGCCCGACCTTGCTTTAGCTTCCGAGATCGGACGAGATCGGGCGTTATCAGGCTGGTATGGCCGTAAGCCGTCGAGCTTGAGTCTTGCAGCTTTTTCATAGATGAGTTGGCCGCCGACCTTCTTCTTTCTGTTGTCAGCTTGTTTCCCCACTTTCATCTTATGACAAACTCCATCACATCATATCGCTTTTGCTGTCCAAGGAGTCACGTTTGTAATTTAAAAATATGACTTAAAGTGTCACGTATCAGGAACGATCCCAAAAACAGACGGCACAACCAGGTAAGGGAAGAATCAACTTTTTATTGAAGTAACCGATCTCACGGGTAGAGCAGGATTCGGCTCAGTGGCAGGTAGGCAAGCAGGCAAGCAGGCAAGCAGGCAAGCAGGCAAGCAGGCAAGCAGGCAAGCAGGCAGGCAGGCAGGCAGGCAGGCAGGCAGAAGTCCATGAAAGGCGTCGTTCCAGCCAAGACTGGACCACAGTGGAGGCTTTTTAAGGGTGATGATCGCGTTGATGTCAAGGGAGAGCGGCTGACTGCTTTGATGGCCAGCTGGTGTCAGGGGCGTACGCTTTGATGTCAAGGGCGAAAGGCTGTGACAGCGAACGCTTTGATGTCAAGGCAAGTCCAGGGAGAGAGGCTGTGACAGGGGGGGTCAGCAGGTGTCAGGGGCAAACGCTTTGATGTCAAGGGCGAGAGGCTGTGACCGCGAACGCTTTGATGTCGAGGGCGAGAGGCTGTTACATAAAGCAAACTAAGATACAGCCATTGAGAAGACTTTTTACTGGTTTCTGACCCAAATGTTTGTCTGGTTTCACCTATACGTCAGATTTTTCAATTGGAATTCAGTAAAAGAAAATCAAAGTACTTTGAGATGATCGTAGGGCGGAATAAAAGGCTTACAGCACCTGGTATTCCCAGGCAGTCTCCCATCCAGGTACTAACCAGGCCCGACCTTGCTTTAGCTTCCGAGATCGGACGAGATCGGGCGTTATCAGGCTGGTATGGCCGTAAGCCGTCGAGCTTGAGTCTTGCAGCTTTTTCATAGATGAGTTGGCCGCCGACCTTCTTCTTTCTGTTGTCAGCTTGTTTCCCCACTTTCATCTTATGACAAACTCCATCACATCATATCGCTTTTGCTGTCCAAGGAGTCACGTTTGTAATTTAAAAATATGACTTAAAGTGTCACGTATCAGGAACGATCCCAAAAGCAGACGGCACAACCAGGTAAGGGAAGAATCAACTTTTTATTGAAGTAACCGATCTCACGGGTAGAGCAGGATTCGGCTCAGTGGCAGGTAGGCAAGCAGGCAGGCAGGCAGAAGTCCATGAAAGGCGACGTTCCAGCCAAGACTGGACCACAGTGGAGGCTTTTTAAGGGTGAGGATCGCGTTGATGTCAAGGACGAGAGGCTGTGACAGCGAACGCTTTGATGTCAAGGCAAGTCCAGGGAGAGAGGCTGTGACAGGGGGGGTCAGCAGGTGTCAGGGGCAAACGCTTTGATGTCAAGGGCGAGAGGCTGTGACCGCGAACGCTTTGATGTCGAGGGCGAGAGGCTGTGACATAAAGCTAACTAAGATACAGCCATTGAGAAGACTTTTTACTGGTTTCTGACCCAAATGTTTGTCTGGTTTCACCTATACGTCAGATTTTTCAATTGGAATTCAGTAAAAGAAAATCAAAGTACTTTGAGATGATCGTAGGGCGGAATAAAAGACTTATAGCACCTTCTATTCCCAGGCGGTCTCTCATCCAGGTATTAACCAGGCCCGACCTTGCTTTAGCTTCCGAGATCGGACGAGATCGGGCTGGTATGGCCGTAAGCCGTCGAGCTTGAGTCTTGCAGCTTTTTCATAGATGAGTTGGCCGCCGACCTTCTTCTTTCTGTTGTCAGCTTGTTTCACCACTTTCATCTTATGACAAACTCCATCACATCCTATCGCTTTTGCTGTCCAAGAAGTCACGTCTGTAATGTAAAAATATGACTTAAAGTGTCACGTATCAGGAACGAACCCAAAAGCAGACGGCACAACCAGGTAAGGGAAGAATCAACTTTTTATTGAAGTAACCGATCTCACGGGTAGAGCAGGAGTCGGCTCAGTGGCAGGTAGGCAAGCAGGCAGGCAGGCAGGCAGGCAGGCAGAAGTCCATGAAAGGCGACGTTCCAGCCAAGACTGGACCACAGTGGAGGCTTTTTAAGGGTGATGATCGCGTTGATGTCAAGGGCGAGAGGCTGTGACAGCGAACGCTTAGATGTCAAGGCAAGTCCAGGGAGAGAGGCTATGACAGGAGGGGTCAGCGGGTGTCAGGGGCAAACGCTTTGATATCAAGGGCGAGAGGCTGTGACCGCGAACGCTTTGATGTCGAGGGCGATAGGCTGTGACATAAAGCTAACTAAGATACAGAAATTGAGAAGTCTTTTTACTGGTTTCTGACACAAATGTTTGTCGGGTTTCACCTATACGTCAGATTTTTCAATTGGAATTCAGTAAAAGAAAATCAAAGTACTTTGAGATGATCGTAGGGCGGAATAAAAGGCTTACAGCACCTGGTATTCCCAGGCGGTCTCCCATCCAGGTACTAACCAGGCCCGACCTTACTTTAGCTTCCGAGATCGGACGTTATCAGGCTGGTATGGCCGTAAGCCGTCAAGCTTGAGTCTAGCAGCTTTTTCATAGATGAGTTGGCCGCCGACCTTCTTCTTTCTGTTGTCAGCTTGTTTCACCAATTTCATCTTATGACAAACTCCATCACATCCTATCGCTTTTGCTGTCCAAGAAGTCACGTTTGTAATGTAAAAATATGACTTAAAGTGTCACGTATCAGGAACGAAGCCAAAAGCAGACGGCACAACCAGGTAAGGGAAGAATCAACTTTTTATTGAAGTAACCGATCTCACGGGTAGAGCAGGAGTCGGCTCAGTGGCAGGTAGGCAAGCAGGCAGGCAGGCAGAAGTCCATGAAAGGCGACGTTCCAGCCAAGACTGGACCATAGTGGAGGCTTTTTAAGGGTGATGATCGCGTTGATGTCAAGGACGAGAGGCTGTGACAGCGAACGCTTAGATGTCAAGGCAAGTCCAGGGAGAGAGGCTGTGACAGGGGGGTCAGCAGGTGTCAGGGTAAGTACGCTTTGATGTCAAGGGCGAAAGGCTGTGACAGCGAACGCTTTGATGTCAAGGCAAGTCCAGGGAGAGAGGCTGTGACAGGGGGGGTCAGCAGGTGTCAGGGGCAAACGCTTTCATGTCAAGGGCGAGAGGCTGTGACCGCGAACGCTTTGATGTCGAGGGCGAGAGGCTGTGACATGAAGCTCACTAAGATACAGCCATTGAGAAGACTTTTTACTGGTTTCTGACCCAAATGTTTGTCTGGTTTCACCTATACGTCAGATTTTTCAATTGGAATTCAGTAAAAGAAAATCAAAGTACTTTGAGATGATCGTAGGGCGGAATAAAAGCCTTACAGCACCTGGTATTCCCAGGCGGTCTCCCTTCCAGGTACTAACCGGGCTCGACCTTGCTTTAGCTTCCGAGATCGGGCGTTATCATGCTGGTATGACCGTAAGCCGTCGAGCTTGAGTCTTGCAGCTTTTTCATAGATGTGTTTGCCGCCGACCTCCTTCTTTCTGTTGTCAGCTTGTTTCACCACTTTCATCTTATGACAAACTCCATCACATCCTATGGCTTTTGCTGTCCAAGAAGTCACGTTTGTAATGTAAAAATATGACTTAAAGTGTCACGTATAAGGAACGAACCCAAAAGCAGACGGCAGAACCAGGTAAGGGAAGAACCAACTTTTTATTGAAGTAACCGATCTCACGGGTAGAGCAGGAGTCGGCTCAGTGGCAGGTAAGCAAGCAGGCAGGCAGGCAGGCAGAAGTCCATGAAAGGCGACGTTCCAGCCAAGACTGGACCACAGTGGAGGCTTTTTAAGGGTGATGATCGCGTTGATGTCAAGGGCGAGAGGCTGTGACAGCGAACGCTTTGATGTCAAGGCAAGTCCAGGGAGAGAGGCTGTGACAGGGGGGGTCAGCAGGTGTCAAGGGCAAACGCTTTGATGTCAAGGGCGAGAGGCTGTGACCGCGAACGCTTTGATGTCGAGGGCGAGAGGCTGTGACATAAAGCTAACTAAGATACAGCCATTGAGAAGACTTTTTACTGGTTTCTGACCCAAATGTTTGTCTGGTTTCACCTATACGTCAGATTTTTCAATTGGAATTCAGTAAAAGAAAATCAAAGTACTTTGAGATGATCCTAGGGCGGAATAAAAGGCTTACAGCACCTGGTATTCCCAGGCAGTCTCCCATCCAGGTACTAACCAGGCCCGACCTTGCTTTAGCTTCCGAGATCGGGTGTTATCAGACTGGTATGGCCGTAAGTCGTCGAGCTTGAGTCTTGCAGCTTTTTCATAGATGAGTTGGCCGCCGACCTTCTTCTTTCTGTTGGCAGCTTGTTTCCCCACTTTCATCTTATGACGAACTCCATCACATCCTATCGCTTTTGCTGTCCAAGGAGTCACGTTTGTAATGTAAAAATATGACTTAAAGTGTCACGTATCAGGAACGAACCCAAAAGCAGACGGGACAACCAGGTAAGGGAGAATCAAGTCTTTATTGAAGTAACCGATCTCACGGGTAGAGCAGGAGTCGGCTCAGTGGCAGGTAGGCAAGCAGGCAAGCAGGCAGGCAGGCAGGCAGGCAGAAGTCCATGAAAGGCGTCGTTCCAGCCAAGACTGGACCACAGTGGAGGCTTTTTAAGGGTGATGATCGCGTTGATGTCAAGGGAGAGCGGCTGACTGCTTTGATGGCCAGCTGGTGTCAGGGGCGTACGCTTTGATGTCAAGGGCGAAAGGCTGTGACAGCGAACGCTTTGATGTCAAGGCAAGTCCAGGGAGAGAGGCTGTGACAGGGGGGGTCAGCAGGTGTCAGGGGCAATCGCTTTGATGTCAAGGGCGAGAGGCTGTGACCGCGAACGCTTTGATGTCGAGGGCGAGAGGCTGTTACATAAAGCAAACTAAAATACAGCCATTGAGAAGACTTTTTACTGGTTTCTGACCCAAATGTTTGTCTGGTTTCACCTATACGTCAGATTTTTCAATTGGAATTCAGTAAAAGAAAATCAAAGTACTTTGAGATGATCGTAGGGCGGAATAAAAGGCTTACAGCACCTGGTATTCCCAGGCAGTCTCCCATCCAGGTACTAACCAGGCCCGACCTTGCTTTAGCTTCCGAGATCGGACGAGATCGGGCGTTATCAGGCTGGTATGGCCGTAAGCCGTCGAGCTGGAGTCTTGCAGCTTTTTCATAGATGAGTTGGCCGCCGACCTTCTTCTTTCTGTTGTCAGCTTGTTTCCCCACTTTCATCTTATGACAAACTCCATCACATCATATCGCTTTTGCTGTCCAAGGAGTCACGTTTGTAATTTAAAAATATGACTTAAAGTGTCACGTATCAGGAACGATCCCAAAAGCAGACGGCACAACCAGGTAAGGGAAGAATCAACTTTTTATTGAAGTAACCGATCTCACGGGTAGAGCAGGAGTCGGCTCAGTGGCAGGTAGGCAAGCAGGCAGGCAGGCAGAAGTCCATGAAAGGCGACGTTCCAGCCAAGACTGGACCATAGTGGAGGCTTTTTAAGGGTGATGATCGCGTTGATGTCAAGGACGAGAGGCTGTGACAGCGAACGCTTAGATGTCAAGGCAAGTCCAGGGAGAGAGGCTGTGACAGGGGGGTCAGCAGGTGTCAGGGGAAGTACGCTTTGATGTCAAGGGCGAAAGGCTGTGACAGCGAACGCTTTGATGTCAAGGCAAGTCCAGGGAGAGAGGCTGTGACAGGGGGGGTCAGCAGGTGTCAGGGGCAAACGCTTTCATGTCAAGGGCGAGAGGCTGTGACCGCGAACGCTTTGATGTCGAGGGCGAGAGGCTGTGACATGAAGCTCACTAAGATACAGCCATTGAGAAGACTTTTTACTGGTTTCTGACCCAAATGTTTGTCTGGTTTCACCTATACGTCAGATTTTTCAATTGGAATTCAGTAAAAGAAAATCAAAGTACTTTGAGATGATCGTAGGGCGGAATAAAAGCCTTACAGCACCTGGTATTCCCAGGCGGTCTCCCTTCCAGGTTCTAACCGGGCTCGACCTTGCTTTAGCTTCCGAGATCGGGCGTTATCAGGCTGGTATGGCCGTAAGCCGTCGAGCTTGAGTCTTGCAGCTTTTTCATAGATGTGTTTGCCGCCGACCTCCTTCTTTCTGTTGTCAGCTTGTTTCACCACTTTCATCTTATGACAAACTCCATCACATCCTATCGCTTTTGCTGTCTAAGAAGTCACGTTTGTAATGTAAAAATATGACTTAAAGTGTCACGTATAAGGAACGAACCCAAAAGCAGACGGCAGAACCAGGTAAGGGAAGAACCAACTTTTTATTGAAGTAACCGATCTCACGGGTAGAGCAGGAGTCGGCTCAGTGGCAGGTAAGCAAGCAGGCAGGCAGGCAGGCAGAAGTCCATGAAAGGCGACGTTCCAGCCAAGACTGGACCACAGTGGAGGCTTTTTAAGGGTGATGATCGCGTTGATGTCAAGGGCGAGAGGCTGTGACAGCGAACGCTTTGATGTCAAGGCAAGTCCAGGGAGAGAGGCTGTGACAGGGGGGGTCGGCAGGTGTCAAGGGCAAACGCTTTGATGTCAAGGGCGAGAGGCTGTGACCGCGAACGCTTTGATGTCGAGGGCGAGAGGCTGTGACATAAAGCTAACTAAGATACAGCCATTGAGAAGACTTTTTACTGGTTTCTGACCCAAATGTTTGTCTGGTTTCACCTATACGTCAGATTTTTCAATTGGAATTCAGTAAAAGAAAATCAAAGTACTTTGAGATGATCGTAGGGCGGAATAAAAGGCTTACAGCACCTGGTATTCCCAGGCAGTCTCCCATCCAGGTACTAACCAGGCCCGACCTTGCTTTAGCTTCCGAGATCGGGTGTTATCAGACTGGTATGGCTGTAAGCCGTCGAGCTTGAGTCTTGCAGCTTTTTCATAGATGAGTTGGCCGCCGACCTTCTTCTTTCTGTTGGCAGCTTGTTTCCCCACTTTCATCTTATGACGAACTCCATCACATCCTATCGCTTTTGCTGTCCAAGGACTCACGTTTGTAATGTAAAAATATGACTTAAAGTGTCACGTATCAGGAACGAACCCAAAAGCAGACGGGACAACCAGGTAAGGGAGAATCAAGTCTTTATTGAAGTAACCGATCTCACGGGTAGAGCAGGAGTCGGCTCAGTGGCAGGTAGGCAAGCAGGCAGGCAGGCAGGCAGGCAGGCAGGCAGAAGTCCATGAAAGGCGTCGTTCCAGCCAAGACTGGACCACAGTGGAGGCTTTTTAAGGGTGATGATCGCGTTGATGTCAAGGGAGAGCGGCTGACTGCTTTGATGGCCAGCTGGTGTCAGGGGCGTACGCTTTGATGTCAAGGGCGAAAGGCTGTGACAGCGAACGCTTTGATGTCAAGGCAAGTCCAGGGAGAGAGGCTGTGACAGGGGGGGTCAGCAGGTGTCAGGGGCAAACGCTTTCATGTCAAGGGCGAGAGGCTGTGACCGCGAACGCTTTGATGTCGAGGGCGAGAGGCTGTTACATAAAGCAAACTAAGATACAGCCATTGAGAAGACTTTTTACTGGTTTCTGACCCAAATGTTTGTCTGGTTTCACCTATACGTCAGATTTTTCAATTGGAATTCAGTAAAAGAAAATCAAAGTACTTTGAGATGATCGTAGGGCGGAATAAAAGGCTTACAGCACCTGGTATTCCCAGGCAGTCTCCCATCCAGGTACTAACCAGGCCCGACCTTGCTTTAGCTTCCGAGATCGGACGAGATCGGGCGTTATCAGGCTGGTATGACCGTAAGCCGTCGAGCTTGAGTCTTGCAGCTTTTTCATAGATGAGTTGGCCGCCGACCTTCTTCTTTCTGTTGTCAGCTTGTTTCCCCACTTTCATCTTATGACAAACTCCATCACATCATATCGCTTTTGCTGTCCAAGGAGTCACGTTTGTAATTTAAAAATATGACTTAAAGTGTCACGTATCAGGAACGATCCCAAAAGCAGACGGCACAACCAGGTAAGGGAAGAATCAACTTTTTATTGAAGTAACCGATCTCACGGGTAGAGCAGGATTCGGCTCAGTGGCAGGTAGGCAAGCAGGCAGGCAGGCAGAAGTCCATGAAAGGCGACGTTCCAGCCAAGACTGGACCACAGTGGAGGCTTTTTAAGGGTGAGGATCGCGTTGATGTCAAGGACGAGAGGCTGTGACAGCGAACGCTTTGATGTCAAGGCAAGTCCAGGGAGAGAGGCTGTGACAGGGGGGTCAGCAGGTGTCAGGGGCAAACGCTTTCATGTCAAGGGCGAGAGGCTGTGACCGCGAACGCTTTGATGTCGAGGGCGAGAGGCTGTGACATAAAGCTAACTAAGATACAGCCATTGAGAAGACTTTTTACTGGTTTCTGACCCAAATGTTTGTCTGGTTTCACCTATACGTCAGATTTTTCAATTGGAATTCAGTAAAAGAAAATCAAAGTACTTTGAGATGATCGTAGGGCGGAATAAAAGACTTACAGCACCTTGTATTCCCAGGCGGTCTCTCATCCAGGTACTAACCAGGCCCGACCTTGCTTTAGCTTCCGAGATCGGACGAGATCGGGCTGGTATGGCCGTAAGCCGTCGAGCTTGAGTCTTGCAGCTTTTTAATAGATGAGTTGGCCGCCGACCTTCTTCTTTCTGTTGTCAGCTTGTTTCACCACTTTCATCTTATGACAAACTCCATCACATCCTATCGCTTTTGCTGTCCAAGAAGTCACGTCTGTAATGTAAAAATATGACTTAAAGTGTCACGTATCAGGAACGAACCCAAAAGCAGACGGCACAAGCAGGTAAGGGAAGAATCAACTTTTTATTGAAGTAACCGATCTCACGGGTAGAGCAGGAGTCGGCTCAGTGGCAGGTAGGCAAGCAGGCAAGCAGGCAGGCAGGCAGGCAGGCAGAAGTCCATGAAAGGCGACGTTCCAGCCAAGACTGGACCACAGTGGAGGCTTTTTAAGGGTGATGATCGCGTTGATGTCAAGGGCGAGAGGCTGTGACAGCGAACGCTTAGATGTCAAGGCAAGTCCAGGGAGAGAGGCTGTGACAGGAGGGGTCAGCGGGTGTCAGGGGCAAACGCTTTGATGTCAAGGGCGAGAGGCTGTGACCGCGAACGCTTTGATGTCGAGGGCGATAGGCTGTGACATAAAGCTAACTAAGATACAGAAATTGAGAAGACTTTTTACTGGTTTCTGACACAAATGTTTGTCTGGTTTCACCTATACGTCAGATTTTTCAATTGGAATTCAGTAAAAGAAAATCAAAGTACTTTGAGATGATCGTAGGGCGGAATAAAAGGCTTACAGCACCTGGTATTCCCAGGCGGTCTCCCATCCAGGTACTAACCAGGCCCGACCTTACTTTAGCTTCCGAGATCGGACGAGATCGGGCGTTATCAGGCTGGTATGGCCGTAAGCCGTCAAGCTTGAGTCTTGCAGCTTTTTCATAGATGAGTTGGCCGCCGACCTTCTTCTTTCTGTGTCAGCTTGTTTCACCACTTTCATCTTATGACAAACTCCATCACATCCTATCGCTTTTGCTGTCCAAGAAGTCACGTTTGTAATGTAAAAATATGACTTAAAGTGTCACGTGTCAGGAACGAACCCAAAAGCAGACGGCACAACCAGGTAAGGGAAGAATCAACTTTTTATTGAAGTAACCGATCTCACGGGTAGAGCAGGAGTCGGCTCAGTGGCAGGTAGGCAAGCAGGCAGGCAGGCAGAAGTCCATGAAAGGCGACGTTCCAGCCAAGACTGGACCATAGTGGAGGCTTTTTAAGGGTGATGATCGCGTTGATGTCAAGGACGAGAGGCTGTGACAGCGAACGCTTTGATGTCAAGGCAAGTCCAGGGAGAGAGGCTGTGACAGGGGGGGTCAGCAGGTGTCAGGGGCAAACGCTTTGATGTCAAGGGCGAGAGGCTGTGACCGCGAACGCTTTGATGTCGAGGGCGAGAGGCTGTGACATAAAGCTAACTAAGATACAGCCATTGAGAAGACTTTTTACTGGTTTCTGACCCAAATTTTTGTCTGGTTTCACCTATACGTCAGATTTTTCAATTGGAATTCAGTAAAAGAAAATCAAAGTACTTTGAGATGATCGTAGGGCGGAATAAAAGGCTTACACCACCTTGTATTCCCAGGCGGTCTCCCATCCAGGTACTAACCAGGCCCGACCTTGCTTTAGCTTCCGAGATCGGACGAGATCGGGCGTTATCAGGCTGGTATGGCCGTAAGCCGTCGAGCTGGAGCCTTTCAGTTTTTTCATAGATGAGTTGGCCGCCGACCTTCTTCTTTCTGTTGTCAGCTTGTTTCCCCACTTTCATCTTATGACAAACTCCATCACATCATATCGCTTTTGCTGTCCAAGGAGTCACGTTTGTAATTTAAAAATATGACTTAAAGTGTCACGTATCAGGAACGATCCCAAAAGCAGACGGCACAACCAGGTAAGGGAAGAATCAACTTTTTATTGAAGTAACCGATCTCACGGGTAGAGCAGGATTCGGCTCAGTGGCAGGTAGGCAAGCAGGCAGGCAGGCAGAAGTCCATGAAAGGCGACGTTCCAGCCAAGACTGGACCACAGTGGAGGCTTTTTAAGGGTGAGGATCGCGTTGATGTCAAGGACGAGAGGCTGTGACAGCGAACGCTTTGATGTCAAGGCAAGTCCAGGGAGAGAGGCTGTGACAGGGGGGTCAGCAGGTGTCAGGGGCAAACGCTTTCATGTCAAGGGCGAGAGGCTGTGACCGCGAACGCTTTGATGTCGAGGGCGAGAGGCTGTGACATAAAGCTAACTAAGATACAGCCATTGAGAAGACTTTTTACTGGTTTCTGACCCAAATGTTTGTCTGGTTTCACCTATACGTCAGATTTTTCAATTGGAATTCAGTAAAAGAAAATCAAAGTACTTTGAGATGATCGTAGGGCGGAATAAAAGACTTACAGCACCTTGTATTCCCAGGCGGTCTCTCATCCAGGTACTAACCAGGCCCGACCTTGCTTTAGCTTCCGAGATCGGACGAGATCGGGCTGGTATGGCCGTAAGCCGTCGAGCTTGAGTCTTGCAGCTTTTTAATAGATGAGTTGGCCGCCGACCTTCTTCTTTCTGTTGTCAGCTTGTTTCACCACTTTCATCTTATGACAAACTCCATCACATCCTATCGCTTTTGCTGTCCAAGAAGTCACGTCTGTAATGTAAAAATATGACTTAAAGTGTCACGTATCAGGAACGAACCCAAAAGCAGACGGCACAAGCAGGTAAGGGAAGAATCAACTTTTTATTGAAGTAACCGATCTCACGGGTAGAGCAGGAGTCGGCTCAGTGGCAGGTAGGCAAGCAGGCAAGCAGGCAGGCAGGCAGGCAGGCAGAAGTCCATGAAAGGCGACGTTCCAGCCAAGACTGGACCACAGTGGAGGCTTTTTAAGGGTGATGATCGCGTTGATGTCAAGGGCGAGAGGCTGTGACAGCGAACGCTTAGATGTCAAGGCAAGTCCAGGGAGAGAGGCTGTGACAGGAGGGGTCAGCGGGTGTCAGGGGCAAACGCTTTGATGTCAAGGGCGAGAGGCTGTGACCGCGAACGCTTTGATGTCGAGGGCGATAGGCTGTGACATAAAGCTAACTAAGATACAGAAATTGAGAAGACTTTTTACTGGTTTCTGACACAAATGTTTGTCTGGTTTCACCTATACGTCAGATTTTTCAATTGGAATTCAGTAAAAGAAAATCAAAGTACTTTGAGATGATCGTAGGGCGGAATAAAAGGCTTACAGCACCTGGTATTCCCAGGCGGTCTCCCATCCAGGTACTAACCAGGCCCGACCTTACTTTAGCTTCCGAGATCGGACGAGATCGGGCGTTATCAGGCTGGTATGGCCGTAAGCCGTCAAGCTTGAGTCTTGCAGCTTTTTCATAGATGAGTTGGCCGCCGACCTTCTTCTTTCTGTGTCAGCTTGTTTCACCACTTTCATCTTATGACAAACTCCATCACATCCTATCGCTTTTGCTGTCCAAGAAGTCACGTTTGTAATGTAAAAATATGACTTAAAGTGTCACGTGTCAGGAACGAACCCAAAAGCAGACGGCACAACCAGGTAAGGGAAGAATCAACTTTTTATTGAAGTAACCGATCTCACGGGTAGAGCAGGAGTCGGCTCAGTGGCAGGTAGGCAAGCAGGCAGGCAGGCAGAAGTCCATGAAAGGCGACGTTCCAGCCAAGACTGGACCATAGTGGAGGCTTTTTAAGGGTGATGATCGCGTTGATGTCAAGGACGAGAGGCTGTGACAGCGAACGCTTTGATGTCAAGGCAAGTCCAGGGAGAGAGGCTGTGACAGGGGGGGTCAGCAGGTGTCAGGGGCAAACGCTTTGATGTCAAGGGCGAGAGGCTGTGACCGCGAACGCTTTGATGTCGAGGGCGAGAGGCTGTGACATAAAGCTAACTAAGATACAGCCATTGAGAAGACTTTTTACTGGTTTCTGACCCAAATTTTTGTCTGGTTTCACCTATACGTCAGATTTTTCAATTGGAATTCAGTAAAAGAAAATCAAAGTACTTTGAGATGATCGTAGGGCGGAATAAAAGGCTTACACCACCTTGTATTCCCAGGCGGTCTCCCATCCAGGTACTAACCAGGCCCGACCTTGCTTTAGCTTCCGAGATCGGACGAGATCGGGCGTTATCAGGCTGGTATGGCCGTAAGCCGTCGAGCTGGAGCCTTTCAGTTTTTTAATAGATGAGTTGGCCGCCGACCTTCTTCTTTCTGTTGTCAGCTTGTTTCACCACTTTCATCTTATGACAAACTCCATCACATCCTATTGCTTTTGCTGTCCAAGAAGTCACGTCTGTAATGTTAAAATATGACTTAAAGTGTCACGTATAAGGAACGAACCCAAAAGCAGACGGCAGAACCAGGTAAGGGAAGAACCAACTTTTTATTGAAGTAACCGATCTCACGGGTAGAGCAGGAGTCGGCTCAGTGGCAGGTAGGCAAGCAGGCAGGCAAGCAGGCAGAAGTCCATGAAAGGCGACGTTCCAGCCAAGACTGGACCATAGTGGAGGCTTTTTAAGGGTGATGATCGCGTTGATGTCTAGGGCGAGAGGCTGTGACAGCGAACGCTTAGTTGTCAAGGCAAGTCAAGGGAGAGAGGCTCTGACAGGGGGGGGTCAGCAGGTGTCAGGGGCAAACGCTTTGATGTCAAGGGTGAGAGGCTGTGACCGCGAACGCTTTGATGTCGAGGGCGAGAGGCTGTGACATAAAGCTAACTAAGATACAGCCATTGAGAAGACTTTTTACTGGTTTCTGACCTAAATGTTTGTCTGGTTTCACCTATACGTCAGATTTTTCAATTGGAATTCAGTAAAAGAAAATCAAAGTACTTTGAGATGATCGTAGGGCGGAATAAAAGGCTTACACCACCTTGTATTCCCAGGCGGTCTCCCATCCAGGTACTAACCAGGCCCGACCTTGCTTTAGCTTCCGAGATCGGACGAGATCGGGCGTTATCAGGCTGGTATGGCCGTAAGCCGTCGAGCTGGAGCCTTTCAGTTTTTTAATAGATGAGTTGGCCGCCGACCTTCTTCTTTCTGTTGTCAGCTTGTTTCACCACTTTCATCTTATGACAAACTCCATCACATCCTATTGCTTTTGCTGTCCAAGAAGTCACGTCTGTAATGTTAAAATATGACTTAAAGTGTCACGTATAAGGAACGAACCCAAAAGCAGACGGCAGAACCAGGTAAGGGAAGAACCAACTTTTTATTGAAGTAACCGATCTCACGGGTAGAGCAGGAGTCGGCTCAGTGGCAGGTAGGCAAGCAGGCAGGCAAGCAGGCAGAAGTCCATGAAAGGCGACGTTCCAGCCAAGACTGGACCATAGTGGAGGCTTTTTAAGGGTGATGATCGCGTTGATGTCTAGGGCGAGAGGCTGTGACAGCGAACGCTTAGTTGTCAAGGCAAGTCAAGGGAGAGAGGCTCTGACAGGGGGGGGTCAGCAGGTGTCAGGGGCAAACGCTTTGATGTCAAGGGTGAGAGGCTGTGACCGCGAACGCTTTGATGTCGAGGGCGAGAGGCTGTGACATAAAGCTAACTAAGATACAGCCATTGAGAAGACTTTTTACTGGTTTCTGACCTAAATGTTTGTCTGGTTTCACCTATACGTCAGATTTTTCAATTGGAATTCAGTAAAAGAAAATCAAAGTACTTTGAGATGATCGTAGGGCGGAATAAAAGGCTTACACCACCTTGTATTCCCAGGCGGTCTCCCATCCAGGTACTAACCAGGCCCGACCTTGCTTTAGCTTCCGAGATCGGACGAGATCGGGCGTTATCAGGCTGGTATGGCCGTAAGCCGTCGAGCTGGAGCCTTTCAGTTTTTTAATAGATGAGTTGGCCGCCGACCTTCTTCTTTCTGTTGTCAGCTTGTTTCACCACTTTCATCTTATGACAAACTCCATCACATCCTATTGCTTTTGCTGTCCAAGAAGTCACGTCTGTAATGTTAAAATATGACTTAAAGTGTCACGTATAAGGAACGAACCCAAAAGCAGACGGCAGAACCAGGTAAGGGAAGAACCAACTTTTTATTGAAGTAACCGATCTCACGGGTAGAGCAGGAGTCGGCTCAGTGGCAGGTAGGCAAGCAGGCAGGCAAGCAGGCAGAAGTCCATGAAAGGCGACGTTCCAGCCAAGACTGGACCATAGTGGAGGCTTTTTAAGGGTGATGATCGCGTTGATGTCTAGGGCGAGAGGCTGTGACAGCGAACGCTTAGTTGTCAAGGCAAGTCAAGGGAGAGAGGCTCTGACAGGGGGGGGTCAGCAGGTGTCAGGGGCAAACGCTTTGATGTCAAGGGTGAGAGGCTGTGACCGCGAACGCTTTGATGTCGAGGGCGAGAGGCTGTGACATAAAGCTAACTAAGATACAGCCATTGAGAAGACTTTTTACTGGTTTCTGACCTAAATGTTTGTCTGGTTTCACCTATACGTCAGATTTTTCAATTGGAATTCAGTAAAAGAAAATCAAAGTACTTTGAGATGATCGTAGGGCGGAATAAAAGGCTTACAGCACCTGGTTTTCCCAGGCGGTCTCCCATCCAGGTACTAACCAGACGCGACCTTGCTTTAGCTTCCGAGATCGGGCGTTATCAGGCTGGTATGGCCGTAAGCCGTCGAGCTGGAGCCTTTCAGTTTTTTAATAGATGAGTTGGCCGCCGACCTTCTTCTTTCTGTTGTCAGCTTGTTTCACCACTTTCATCTTATGACAAACTCCATCACATCCTATCGCTTTTGCTGTCCAAGAAGTCACGTCTGTAATGTAAAAATATGACTTAAAGTGTCACGTATCAGGAACGAACCCAAAAGCAGACGGCACAAGCAGGTAAGGGAAGAATCAACTTTTTATTGAAGTAACCGATCTCACGGGTAGAGCAGGAGTCGGCTCAGTGGCAGGTAGGCAAGCAGGCAAGCAGGCAGGCAGGCAGGCAGGCAGAAGTCCATGAAAGGCGACGTTCCAGCCAAGACTGGACCACAGTGGAGGCTTTTTAAGGGTGGTGATCGCGTTGATGTCAAGGGCGAGAGGCTGTGACAGCGAACGCTTAGATGTCAAGGCAAGTCCAGGGAGAGAGGCTATGACAGGAGGGGTCAGCGGGTGTCAGGGGCAAACGCTTTGATATCAAGGGCGAGAGGCTGTGACCGCGAACGCTTTGATGTCGAGGGCGAGAGGCTGTGACATAAAGCTAACTAAGATACAGAAATTGAGAAGTCTTTTTACTGGTTTCTGACACAAATGTTTGTCGGGTTTCACCTATACGTCAGATTTTTCAATTGGAATTCAGTAAAAGAAAATCAAAGTACTTTGAGATGATCGTAGGGCGGAATAAAAGGCTTACAGCACCTGGTATTCCCAGGCGGTCTCCCATCCAGGTACTAACCAGGCCCGACCTTACTTTAGCTTCCGAGATCGGACGAGATCGGGCGTTATCAGGCTGGTATGGCCGTAAGCCGTCAAGCTTGAGTCTAGCAGCTTTTTCATAGATGAGTTGGCCGCCGACCTTCTTCTTTCTGTTGTCAGCTTGTTTCACCAATTTCATCTTATGACAAACTCCATCACATCCTATCGCTTTTGCTGTCCAAGAAGTCACGTTTGTAATGTAAAAATATGACTTAAAGTGTCACGTATCAGGAACGAAGCCAAAAGCAGACGGCAAAACCAGGTAAGGGAAGAATCAACTTTTTATTGAAGTAACCGATCTCACGGGTAGAGCAGGAGTCGGCTCAGTGGCAGGTAGGCAAGCAGGCAGGCAGGCAGAAGTCCATGAAAGGCGACGTTCCAGCCAAGACTGGACCATAGTGGAGGCTTTTTAAGGGTGATGATCGCGTTGATGTCAAGGGCGAGAGGCTGTGACAGCGAACGCTTAGATGTCAAGGCAAGTCCAGGGAGAGAGGCTGTGACAGGAGGGATCAGCGGGTGTCAGGGGCAAACGCTTTGATGTCAAGGGCGAGAGGCTGTGACCGCGAACGCTTTGATGTCGAGGGCGATAGGCTGTGACGTAAAGCTAACTAAGATACAGAAATTGAGAAGACTTTTTACTGGTTTCTGACACAAATGTTTGTCTGGTTTCACCTATACGTCAGATTTTTCAATTGGAATTCAGTAAAAGAAAATCAAAGTACTTTGAGATGATCGTAGGGCGGAATAAAAGGCTTACAGCACCTGGTATTCCCAGGCGGTCTCCCATCCAGGTACTAACCAGGCCCGACCTTACTTTAGCTTCCGAGATCGGACGAGATCGGGCGTTTTTTTTTTTTTGTCTTTTATTATGAAAATATATTTTTGGGAACAAAAATACATTTTTGATTGCATGTATTGTCCATCAATTCCACATTGTTACATTTGTTTTACACTTTGTTTCGCTTACACAAGATAGTATCCGTCTCTCTTTATACATAAAATAAAGCCATGCTTTCCAAATCATCAACTTAAATCAGCGCTTTGGAATCAGAACAGAAAATGAAACAAATCAGCCCTTTTGAACAAACCTTAGACTGTGTTTTTAAAAGAAAGTGACATTAAAACACCACTTTGAGATTTTAAATGACACACATTCCACATTAAACAGAATGATCCCATCCTCCCCTTAACTTCAATAAAACATAACAGAGAAAGTTAAAAGAAAACCGTAACGCGTCTTTAACTCTGTTTATATTTACACTTCCAATAATCATCATTTTCCGTTCACATCATTTCAGACTTTTTCCTCCCCTCCCTCCCTCCCTCACCAGTTCCACACAATCTCCCCCCTCCTGTTGAGGGAGAGGAGATGGCTGTCTCTGATGAAGAGCCGGGTGAAGTCCGCATCGCCGTGCGTCAGTCTGTAATGTGTTTGTTTTTTGACCATGTTTTTGAAAATGTTCCAAACCGGGATGATTCTGCGTTCAAAGTGCGCAATGTTCCGACGTGATTTGACGGCCCACCGGGCGTGACTTAAGAGGAATTTGCACAGCGCTGCGTTCTTCACCCTGCTCTTCTCCCACACTCCAAACACAAAGAATACATCCCACGAATCCCCGCTGTCCCAAATTAATCCCAGTTTGTTGACTAAGCACTTTTTCAGGGTTTCAAAGAAGCTCGCCAGCTCCGAGCAGTGGCGGTACATGTGCAATAGTGTTTCAGGCAGCAGGCCACAGACGTCGCACTCCCTGCCGACCCCCTTGTCAAATTGGTGCAGAATAACGTTAGTGAACACTTTGTTGTGTCGGATTTTGTAGTCGTTGTCTTCTGCCTCAATGCTGTTCCCTCTCACCCTCCATTGTCCCCAGATTTGTCCCACATTCAAATTGGGCATAACTTTGCCCCAGAACGGCAGAGAGGTCGGACGTTGCGACGCCTGTGCCAGAAACTTTCCATAGATCTGTTTGCTTGTCAACCTGTGTATACTCCTCCACTCTCCTCCTTGCTCCACCAACATGGCTGGGAGCTTCCCCTCTCTGTTCTGTACCACTCTCCGCTCTATGGTTGTCCGCCATTCTTTTGGGATGCTTTCCTTTAAGTCGTTATAATAGCTTGTTGTCTCCGTAATTTTGGCCTCATAGTTTATCTCCTTTATACTGTCATATATGGCTTGGGGGGGGAGAAAACCCGGCATCAGTTCATACATGACGTCCTTCAACTGGACCAAACCTGCTGTTAACATGTCATTATTACATAGAAGCTTACCTGTCTTTTGAATTTTCTTATTTAGAAAGATTGGCATTTCTCTGATGACGTTTACCGAGTCACATGCATAGTCTATATGCTTTAGAAATTCCGCGTGAGCGGACAGGACTTCTCTATAGAAACCTGGAAGCCCCGCCATCATCGGTCGCTTTAGTTGCATCAGCAGCACAAAATCGCCTATGTGAAATACCTTGTTTATGAAGTAAGCCATCAGGCTTTTCCAGCCGTGGGCTGTGGAGTCACACAGATATTTTTGCACAGTTTTGATCCTGAACGCCCTTTTTTTGCTTTCTATATCTACTAATTGAAGTCCTCCCTCTCTGTACTTACTTATTAATGTTTTTCGTGCTATTTTACTTACTTTTGCCCTCCACAAAAAATTGGTTATAATTTCATTTATTCTGTTTAATACCCATAAGGGTAGTCCTATAACTGCTAATGTATAGTTTAGTTTTGACAATATTAAGTTGTTTAGAACCACTACTCTACCTTTGAGTTTTAGGTCTCTCAGTTTCCAATAATTTAGACATTTTTCTATTTTACTAATAATTTCCGTCCATGACAGATCACGAGCTGCCACTACATCTTTACCGATGTAGGTACCTAGAATTTTTATATGCTTGCTTTGTATTTTAAAAGGTGTGGTCTCCTGCTGAGGCTCAGCCATGTTAATGAACATGATTTCTGACTTACCTACATTTATGCGGGAGCCAGAGGCTCGACCGTACATGTTTATTGCTGCCATTGCTCTCTCTATGCTTGCCATGTCCTTTACTGTTAGGGTGGTGTCATCAGCAAATTGCTGGACGACACAGGATCCTCCCCCTGGTAACTCAATACCTCTAATACCCTTGTCTTGTTTTAATAGAATTCCTAGTGGCTCTGCTATTATTGTGTACAGGATTGAGGATAGTGGACAGCCTTGTCTGACCGACCTTCCCAGAGGAAACGCATCAGTGGTTGCACCGTTGCATTTGACCTTACCTGTAGCTTTGCTATATAATAATTTTACCCAAGTTAGAAATCTGTCTCCAAAACCTACCTTCTCCAGTACATTAAACATAAATTGATGCTCTACTCGGTCAAAGGCTTTATTGAAGTCAATGGCCAGAAGGACACCTGCTTGATCTGTCTCTTTTAAATACTCCACCACATCTCTTATGGTGCGTACTGTGTCAGTGACTTCTCTCCCTGGCACACTATAAGCCTGGGTGGCTTCTATTATTGTATGTAATATTTGTTTGACTCTGTTTGCCAATATTTTCATTAGTATTTTGTAGTCATTGTTCAACAGAGTAATGGGCCTATAATTTGTTAGGTCATCCTTCTCCCCTTTCTTAAAAATTAAAGTGATCAAGCCTAGAGTCATTGACTCCGGTACCTTCTGTTCTTTTTCCATTGTTTTGTACAATTTCAGTAGTGTTGGTTTGAGCGTGTTGCAGAAAGCTTTATAGAAGTTTGCCGTCAACCCATCACTACCTGGGCTTTTATTTGACATCATTTGATTTATTGCACACTCTATATCTTCCTCAGTTATTTCCTGTTCACACGCTGATTTATCCTCATCATTTAATTTAGCAGTCATCTCTTCCAATATGTCATTTGTAGCTTGTATGTCTGAACTCTCAGTTTTAAACAAGTCACTATAAAAAGTTTGTACTGTTTCCAGAATGTCTACGAAATTGGTCACTACTTTACCTTCTTTATTTTTGATTTCTTGCAAATAACACTGATTTTGTTTTCTTTTTTCCAAGTTGAGGAAAAAAGCTGTACTTTTCTCCCCTTCTACTGCATATTGAGCACGGCTCCTCACTATAGCACCTTCACATTTTATCCTTTCAATTTCATTTATTTCATTTTGAATATTCACAAGCCTTTCAACATTGACAACCGGTTGTGCATTTAATTTAGCAATTGTATTTCTTAATGATCTTTCTTTTTCTCTAGTTTTAAAGTTCAATCTTTTCGCAAACTGAATACTTTTTTGTTTAATTCTCACTTTTAATTTCTCCCACCCCTCTATGATATTTTCCCCAAACTCAGGCTGTGAACATTCAAATGAGATCAATTTAGAGATGCATTCAACATAATCCCTTCTGTTCAGCAGGCTAGCATTAAGGTGCCACACGCCTCCCCCCCTCCCCCTCCTTTTACCCCCCATTCCCACACGCAGGATGGCATGATCACTAATGAAATTTAAACAATAGCGCACAGTATCGAAAAGGTCGATCTGCGGTTTCTTGACTAAACAAAAATCAATCCGACTTTGCCGTACAGTGTCCATTTGTGGCTGTACTCTCGAGTACTCTCGTGTTATGGGATTTCTGGTTCTCCATAAATCACAGAAATTATTCTTGGCCATAAACAGATTCAGGGCCGCTCTAGAACAGTCGTGTTTATAGCTACCGTTATCGCTAATGTCAAGCCTGCTCATCTTGACATTGAAATCCCCAACTATGATGTCACAGTCTTTAGCTATGATATTCAATTCTCGAAAGAAAGAAGACCTGTCCCCCTCGTGGTTGGGCGCATAAATGTTCAGTAATTTGTAGACAGTGTCTTCAAAAACAAAGCCCACTTTAACCCACCTCCCCCCAATGTCTTTGTCTATTAGAGTGGCATCAGCCTCAATGTGGCTACTCACCATGATGCTTACTCCTCGTGCCCGCTGAGTCCCATGGCTTGAAAAGTAGGATCCAGGCCACCTTTTCTTGCACTGAGTTTCACAGTCAGTGTCCCAGTGGGTTTCTTGGAGACAGATTATTTCTGCATCACACATTTTTACGACTTTAGTGAACTTGTCCATGTCACGTAGTCCACGTACGTTGAATGATGCTATTTTGACCATGGTGAGTGGGAAAGACAGAGAAAAACAATCCCCAAACAAAAAACATGATGCACACCCTTTTCAGTCCATTATTATTTACCCCTCTTAGTCTTGCCCTTTCTGCTTGTTCCCTCTTCCCTCCCCTTACTAACTCCATCCCATTCCGAAGCCTTAGGGTTCGGCTGTCGTCTCTCACTCCCCTGCCCGTGTAGAGGCCCTCTCTGCCCCGGCTGCCCGCAAGGCAAGGACGCAAGGCTGGCCGAACTGCCCTCCCTCTGGTTGCTGCGGCTCCTGTCCCCTGATGTTGTTACAGCCTGACCCCTCAGCGACCCGTGCGCCAGAGTGGAGACGCTCGTCGGCATCCTCCCCACCCTCTCAGAGGCCGCAGTCAAAACGCCGCTTCCTCTTTTCTCCTCCTCCTCCTCTTCCTCCTCGACCTCGCTCTCCTCCTCCATCTCATGGCGTGCAGCTGACTGGGGCCCCTCTGCTTCGCCATCAGTCGCAATGCCATCAGGATGATTTCCTGTCTCCGTCTCTTCTGCCCCGTCCTCTACTCCCTCGCCGGTGTCCCTCTCTGTCTCCTCTTTGGGATCTGCTCCAGGCATGGCTGCGCATTCTCGTGCGTAGTGTCCGATCTCCCCGCACTTGAAG
Organism: Lampris incognitus; assembly: GCF_029633865.1. Lineage (NCBI taxonomy): Eukaryota > Metazoa > Chordata > Actinopteri > Lampriformes > Lampridae > Lampris > Lampris incognitus. The sequence goes on from NC_079228.1 coordinate 3,912,853, forward strand.
CACTTGAACTCCGGGCACTCCCGTAGGATGTGTCCGGGCTGGAGGCACAGCCTGCAAACTTTAGATTGATTATCGTGCAGCACTCTGAAGTATTCAATCCCTTCCAGCGTCTCAAATTTGGTGCTGTAAGGTAAAGAGGAGACATTTTCATTGAAACGGACTTTGAGGAATCTCGTCCCGTCAAAAACGTCCGTCCCGGCCCACTTCCTCCGCTTGATAGGAGACACCGGCTCCACGCCCCACTGCTCCAGTTTAGTAACAATTTGATTGTCTGTGACATACAGGGGAAGGTTCAAAAAGGAGACGATCCTGGTGTCCCTCGTAACTTCCGATGCCACCACTCTGGAGTTTCTAATCTTGAAGCCGTCCAGCAGTCTTGTTTTCCCTTTCGGGTTACTCATCGTGAGCTCCCATCGTTTGTCGCTTTTCGACCTGCAGCCCAATACTCTCCCACACGTGTTGTCAACCGCACGCAGAAGCTCCATCATGGAGATTTTGTCTTCTCCCTCCACGTCCACATTAACCACCAGGTCTCTGTCCATCTCTCTCCCTTCCCCCTCCCTCCCCGCCGCTTCCGCTGCGACCGCCGTCTCTTTCACCAACCCCATTGCTGTGGCCCCTCCACCTCGTCTCTCTTTTCGTTTCTCCGCTCGACTCTCCACCACCACAAATTCTCCTCTCTCCCCCTTCTCCATCACGCTTTCTGCCTCAGTCGGATTCGCGTCCTGCTGGGGCTTCTTTGTTTCCGCCGCTATACCTCCATTTTGTTTGTCCGTCTGCCCGTCGTCGTAAGTCTTGTCCGGTCCGAGTGTCCTTGCCGTCTGTGCCATTTTCGTGCTTCTAAAGCCACAAAAGTTTCCCCCGTGCAGCAGAAAGCTGCTGGGGGGGAGTTAGAAACGTGATTTTCAGAGACTGCTCTCGTTTCCCCGTCGATTTAATGTCTTTTTCGTCCGCTCCGCCGCCACCACGCCAACCCGGAAGTTATCAGGCTGGTATGGCCGTAAGCCGTCGAGCTTGAGTCTTGCAGCTTTTTCATAGATGAGTTGGCCGCCGACCTCCTTCTTTCTGTTGTCAGCTTGTTTCCCCACTTTCATCTTATGACAAACTCCATCACATCCTATCGCTTTTGCTGTCCAAGGAGTCACGTTTGTAATGTAAAAATATGACTTAAAGTGTCACGTATCAGGAACGAACCCAAAAGCAGACGGGACAACCAAGTAAGGGAGAATCAACTCTTTTTTGAAGTAACCGATCTCACGGGTAGAGTAGGAGTCGGCTCAGTGGCAGTTAGGCAAGCAGGCAGGCAAGCAGGCAGAAGTCCATGAAAGGCGACGTTCCAGCCAAGACTGGACCACAGTGGAGACTTATTAAGGGTGATGATCGCGTTGATGTCTAGGGCGAGAGGCTGTGACAGCGAACGCTTAGTTGTCAAGGCAAGTCAAGGGAGAGAGGCTCTGACAGGGGGGGGGGTCAGCAGGTGTCAGGGGCAAACGCTTTGATGTCAAGGGTGAGAGGCTGTGACCGCGAACGCTTTGATGTCGAGGGTTAGAGGCTGTGACATGAAGCTCACTAAGATACAGCTATTGAGAAGACTTTTTACTGGTTTCTGACCCAAATGTTTGTCTGGTTTCACCTATACGTCAGATTTTTCAATTGGAATTCAGTAAAAGAAAATCAAAGTACTTTGAGATGATCGTAGGGCGGAATAAAAGCCTTACAGCACCTGGTATTCCCAGGCGGTCTCCCTCCCAGGTACTAACCGGGCTCGACCTTGCTTTAGCTTCCGAGATCGGGCGTTATCAGGCTGGTATGGCCGTAAGCCGTCGAGCTTGAGTCTTGCAGCTTTTTCATAGATGTGTTTGCCGCCGACCTCCTTCTTTCTGTTGTCAGCTTGTTTCACCACTTTCATCTTATGACAAACTCCATCACATCCTATCGCTTTTGCTGTCCAAGAAGTCACGTTTGTAATGTAAAAATATGACTTAAAGTGTCACGTATCAGGAACGAACCCAAAAGCAGACGGCACAACCAGGTAAGGGAAGAATCAACTTTTTATTGAAGTAACCGATCTCACGGGTAGAGCAGGAGTCGGCTCAGTGGCAGGTAGGCAAGCAGGCAGGCAGGCAGAAGTCCATGAAAGGCGACGTTCCAGCCAAGACTGGACCATAGTGTAGGCTTTTTAAGGGTGATGATCGCGTTGATGTCAAGGACGAGAGGCTGTGACAGCGAACGCTTTGATGTCAAGGCAAGTCCAGGGAGAGAGGCTGTGACAGGGGGGGTCAGCAGGTGTCAGGGGCAAACGCTTTGACGTCAAGGGCGAGAGGCTGTGACCGCGAACGCTTTGATGTCGAGGGCGAGAGGCTGTGACATAAAGCTAACTAAGATACAGCCATTGAGAAGACTTTTTACTGGTTTCTGACCCAAATTTTTGTCTGGTTTCACCTATACGTCAGATTTTTCAATTGGAATTCAGTAAAAGAAAATCAAAGTACTTTGAGATGATCGTAGGGCGGAATAACAGGCTTACAGCACCTTGTATTCCCAGGCGGTCTCCCATCCAGGTACTAACCAGGCCCGACCTTGCTTTAGCTTCCGAGATCGGACGAGATCGGGCGTTATCAGGCTGGTATGGCCGTAAGCCGTCGAGCTGGAGCCTTTCAGTTTTTTAATAGATGAGTTGGCCGCCGACCTTCTTCTTTCTGTTGTCAGCTTGTTTCACCACTTTCATCTTATGACAAACTCCATCACATCCTATCGCTTTTGCTGTCCAAGAAGTCACGTCTGTAATGTAAAAATATGACTTAAAGTGTCACGTATCAGGAACGAACCCAAAAGCAGACGGCACAAGCAGGTAAGGGAAGAATCAACTTTTTATTGAAGTAACCGATCTCACGGGTAGAGCAGGAGTCGGCTCAGTGGCAGGTAGGCAAGCAGGCAGGCAGGCAGGCAGGCAGAAGTCCATGAAAGGCGACGTTCCAGCCAAGACTGGACCACAGTGGAGGCTTTTTAAGGGTGATGATCGCGTTGATGTCAAGGGCGAGAGGCTGTGACAGCGAACGCTTAGATGTCAAGGCAAGTCCAGGGAGAGAGGCTGTGACAGGAGGGGTCAGCGGGTGTCAGGGGCAAACGCTTTGATGTCAAGGGCGAGAGGCTGTGACCGCGAACGCTTTGATGTCGAGGGCGATAGGCTGTGACATAAAGCTAACTAAGATACAGAAATTGAGAAGACTTTTTACTGGTTTCTGACACAAATGTTTGTCTGGTTTCACCTATACGTCAGATTTTTCAATTGGAATTCAGTAAAAGAAAATCAAAGTACTTTGAGATGATCGTAGGGCGGAATAAAAGGCTTACAGCACCTGGTATTCCCAGGCGGTCTCCCATCCAGGTACTAACCAGGCCCGACCTTACTTTAGCTTCCGAGATCGGACGAGATCGGGCGTTATCAGGCTGGTATGGCCGTAAGCCGTCAAGCTTGAGTCTTGCAGCTTTTTCATAGATGAGTTGGCCGCCGACCTTCTTCTTTCTGTGTCAGCTTGTTTCACCACTTTCATCTTATGACAAACTCCATCACATCCTATCGCTTTTGCTGTCCAAGAAGTCACGTTTGTAATGTAAAAATATGACTTAAAGTGTCACGTATCAGGAACGAACCCAAAAGCAGACGGCACAACCAGGTAAGGGAAGAATCAACTTTTTATTGAAGTAACCGATCTCACGGGTAGAGCAGGAGTCGGCTCAGTGGCAGGTAGGCAAGCAGGCAGGCAAGCAGGCAGAAGTCCATGAAAGGCGACGTTCCAGCCAAGACTGGACCATAGTGGAGGCTTTTTAAGGGTGATGATCGCGTTGATGTCTAGGGCGAGAGGCTGTGACAGCGAACGCTTAGTTGTCAAGGCAAGTCAAGGGAGAGAGGCTCTGACAGGGGGGGGGTCAGCAGGTGTCAGGGGCAAACGCTTTGATGTCAAGGGTGAGAGGCTGTGACCGCGAACGCTTTGATGTCGAGGGGTAGAGGCTGTGACATGAAGCTCACTAAGATACAGCCATTGAGAAGACTTTTTACTGGTTTCTGACCCAAATGTTTGTCTGGTTTCACCTATACGTCAGATTTTTCAATTGGAATTCAGTAAAAGAAAATCAAAGTACTTTGAGATGATCGTAGGGCGGAATAAAAGCCTTACAGCACCTGGTATTCCCAGGCGGTCTCCCATCCAGGTACTAACCAGACGCGACCTTGCTTTAGCTTCCGAGATCGGGCGTTATCAGGCTGGTATGGCCGTAAGCCGTCGAGCTGGAGCCTTTCAGTTTTTTAATAGATGAGTTGGCCGCCGACCTTCTTCTTTCTGTTGTCAGCTTGTTTCACCACTTTAAATCTTATGACAAACTCCATCACATCCTGTCGCTTTTGCTGTCCAAGAAGTCACGTCTGTAATGTAAAAATATGACTTAAAGTGTCACGTATCAGGAACGAACCCAAAAGCAGACGGCACAAGCAGGTAAGGGAAGAATCAACTTTTTATTGAAGTAACCGATCTCACGGGTAGAGCAGGAGTCGGCTCAGTGGCAGGTAGGCAAGCAGGCAGGCAGGCAGGCAGGCAGAAGTCCATGAAAGGCGACGTTCCAGCCAAGACTGGACCACAGTGGAGGCTTTTTAAGGGTGATGATCGCGTTGATGTCAAGGGCGAGAGGCTGTGACAGCGAACGCTTAGATGTCAAGGCAAGTCCAGGGAGAGAGGCTGTGACAGGAGGGGTCAGCGGGTGTCAGGGGCAAACGCTTTGATGTCAAGGGCGAGAGGCTGTGACCGCGAACGCTTTGATGTCGAGGGCGATAGGCTGTGACATAAAGCTAACTAAGATACAGAAATTGAGAAGACTTTTTACTGGTTTCTGACACAAATGTTTGTCTGGTTTCACCTATACGTCAGATTTTTCAATTGGAATTCAGTAAAAGAAAATCAAAGTACTTTGAGATGATCGTAGGGCGGAATAAAAGGCTTACAGCACCTGGTATTCCCAGGCGGTCTCCCATCCAGGTACTAACCAGGCCCGACCTTACTTTAGCTTCCGAGATCGGACGAGATCGGGCGTTATCAGGCTGGTATAGCCGTAAGCCGTCGAGTTTGAGTCTTGCAGCTTTTTCATAGATGTGTTTGCCGCCGACCTTCTTCTTTCTGTTGTCAGCTTGTTCCACCACTTTCATCTTATGACAAACTCCATCACATCCTATCGCTTTTGCTGTCCAAGAAGTCACGTTTGTAATGTAAAAATATGACTTAAAGTGTCACGTATCAGGAACGAACCCAAAAGCGGACGGCAGAACCAGGTAAGGGAAGAACCAACTTTTTATTGAAGTAACCGATCTCACGGGTAGAGCAGGAGTCGGCTCAGTGGCAGGTAGGCAAGCAGGCAGGCAAGCAGGCAGAAGTCCATGAAAGGCGACGTTCCAGCCAAGACTGGACCACAGTGGAGGCTTTTTAAGGGTGATGATCGCGTTGATGTCAAGGGCGAGAGGCTGTGACAGCGAACGCTTAGTTGTCAAGGCAAGTCCAGGGAGAGAGGCTCTGACAGGGGGAGGGTCAGCAGGTGTCAGGGGCAAACGCTTTGATGTCAAGGGCGAGAGGCTGTGACCGCGAACGCTTTGATGTCGAGGGCGAGAGGCTGTGACATAAAGCTAACTAAGATACAGCCATTGAGAAGACTTTTTACTGGTTTCTGACACAAATGTTTGTCTGGTTTCACCTATACGTCAGATTTTTCAATTGGAATTCAGTAAAAGAAAATCAAAGTACTTTGAGATGATCGTAGGGCGGAATAAAAGGCTTACAGCACCTGGTATTCCCAGGCGCTCTCCCATCCAGGTACTAACCGGGCCCGACCTTGCTTTAGCTTCCGAGATCGGACGAGATCGGGCGTTATCAGGCTGGTATGGCCGTAAGCCGTCGAGCTTGAGTCTTGCAGCTTTTTCATAGATGAGTTGGCCGCCGACCTTCTTCTTTCTGTTGTCAGCTTGTTTCACCACTTTCATCTTATTTTTTTCTTTTTAATTTATTTCTGATTTTTCCCTTTTTTCTCCCAATTTAGTGGCCAATTGATCCCTATTTTAATTCAAACACCCACCCTCGTATTGCATGCGTTCGCCAACTGCATCTCTCCGGCCGGCAGTCTCGAAGGAAAGCGCCTCCCCACTTTCGTGACAAGGCGAATCCAAGCCGAACCACTGTTTTTCCGACACACACAGAGACGCATTCACATGATGAACACAAGCCGACTCCGCCCCCCTCCCGAAGACAGCGTTGCCAATGATTGCTGCTTCATCGAGTCCGGCCATAGTCGGATCTGACGAGACCGGGGCGCGAACCCCAGTCCCCAGTGGGCAACTGCATCGACACCAAGCCGATGCTTAGACCGCTACGCCACCGCGGACCTCACCACTTTCATCTTATGACAAACTCCATCACATCCTATCGCTTTTGCTGTCCAAGAAGTCACGTTTGTAATTTAAAAATATGACTTAAAGTGTCACGTATCAGGAACGAACCCAAAAGCAGACGGCACAACCAGGTAAGGGAAGAATCAACTTTTTATTGAAGTAACCGATCTCACGGGTAGAGCAGGAGTCGGCTCAGTGGCAGGTAGGCAAGCAGGCAGGCAGGCAGAAGTCCATGAAAGGCGACGTTCCAGCCAAGACTGGACCATAGTGGAGGCTTTTTAAGGGTGATGATCGCGTTGATGTCAAGGACGAGAGGCTGTGACAGCGAACGCTTAGTTGTCAAGGCATGTCCAGGGAGAGAGGCTGTGACAGGGGGAGGGTCAGCAGGTGTCAGGGGCAAACGCTTTGATGTCAAGGGCGAGAGGCTGTGACCGCGAACGCTTTGATGTCGAGGGCAAGAGGCTGTGACATAAAGCTAACTAAGATACAGCCATTGAGAAGACTTTTTACTGTTTTCTGACACAAATGTTTGTCTGGTTTCACCTATACGTCAGATTTTTCAATTGGAATTCAGTAAAAGAAAATCAAAGTACTTTGAGATGATCGTAGGGCGGAATAAAAGGCTTACAGCACCTGGTATTCCCAGGCGGTCTCCCATCCAGGTACTAACCAGGCCCGACCTTGCTTTAGCTTCCGAGATCGGACGAGATCGGGCGTTATCAGGCTGGTATGGCCGTAAGCCGTCGAGCTTGGGTCTTGCAGCTTTTTCATAGATGAGTTGGCCGCCGACCTTCTTCTTTCTGTTGTCAGCTTGTTTCCCCACTTTCATCTTATGACAAACTCCATCACATCCTATCGCTTTTGCTGTCCAAGGAGTCACGTTTGTAATTTAAAAATATGACTTAAAGTGTCACGTATCAGGAACGAACCCAAAAGCAGACGGGACAACCAGGTAAGGGAGAATCAAGTCTTTTTTGAAGTAACCGATCTCACGGGTAGAGCAGGAGTCGGCTCAGTGGCAGGCAGGCAAGCAGGCAGGCAAGCAGGCAGAAGTCCATGAAAGGCGACGTTCCAGCCAAGACTGGACCACAGTGGAGGCTTTTTAAGGGTGATGATCGCGTTGATGTCAAGGGCGAGAGGCTGTGACAGCGAACGCTTTGATGTCAAGGCAAGTCCAGGGAGAGAGGCTGTGACAGGGGGGTCAGCAGGTGTCAGGGGCAAACGCTTTGATGTCAAGGGCGAGAGGCTGTGACCGCGAACGCTTTGATGTCGAGGGCGAGAGGCTGTGACATAAAGCTAACTAAGATACAACCATTGAGAAGACTTTTTACTGGTTTCTGACCCAAATGTTTGTCTGGTTTCACCTATACGTCAGATTTTTCAATTGGAATTCAGTAAAAGAAAATCAAAGTACTTTGAGATGATCGTAGGGCGGAATAAAAGGCTTACAGCACCTGGTATTCCCAGGCGCTCTCCCATCCAGGTACTAACCGGGCCCGACCTTGCTTTAGCTTCCGAGATCGGACGAGATCGGGCGTTATCAGGCTGGTATGGCCGTAAGCCGTCGAGCTTGAGTCTTGCAGCTGTTTCATAGATGAGTTGGCCGCCGACCTTCTTCTTTCTGTTGTCAGCTTGTTTCCCCACTTTCATCTTATGACAAACTCCATCACATCCTATCGCTTTTGCTGTCCAAGGAGTCACGTTTGTAATGTAAAAATATGACTTAAAGTGTCACGTATCAGGAACGAACCCAAAAGCAGACGGGACAACCAGGTAAGGGAGAATCAAGTCTTTATTGAAGTAACCGATCTCACGGGTAGTGCAGGAGTCGGCTCAGTGGCAGGTAGGCAAGCAGGCAGGCAAGCAGGCAGAAGTCCATGAAAGGCGACGTTCCAGCCAAGACTGGACCACAGTGGAGGCTTTTTAAGGGTGATGATCGCGTTGATGTCAAGGGCGAGAGGCTGTGACAGCGAACGCTTAGATGTCAAGGCAAGTCCAGGGAGAGAGGCTGTGACAGGGGGGGTCAGCAGGTGTCAGGGGCAAACGCTTTGATGTCAAGGGCGAGAGGCTGTGACCGCGAACGCTTTGATGTCGAGGGCGAGAGGCTGTGACATAAAGCTCACTAAGATACAGCCATTGAGAAGACTTTTTACTGGTTTCTGACCCAAATGTTTGTCTGGTTTCACCTATACGTCAGATTTTTCAATTGGAATTCAGTAAAAGAAAATCAAAGTACTTTGAGATGATCGTAGGGCGGAATAAAAGGCTTACAGCACCTGGTATTCCCAGGCGCTCTCCCATCCAGGTACTAACCGGGCCCGACCTTGCTTTAGCTTCCGAGATCGGACGAGATCGGGCGTTATCAGGCTGGTATGGCCGTAAGCCGTCGAGCTTGAGTCTTGCAGCTGTTTCATAGATGAGTTGGCCGCCGACCTTCTTCTTTCTGTTGTCAGCTTGTTTCACCACTTTCATCTTATGACAAACTCCATCACATCTTATCGCTTTTGCTGTCCAAGAAGTCACGTTTGTAATGTAAAAATATGACTTAAAGTGTCACGTATCAGGAACGAACCCAAAAGCAGACGGCACAACCAGGTAAGGGAAGAATCAACTTTTTATTGAAGTAACCGATCTCACGGGTAGAGCAGGAGTCGGCTCAGTGGCAGGTAGGCAAGCAGGCAGGCAGGCAGGCAGAAGTCCATGAAAGGCGACGTTCCAGCCAAGACTGGACCACAGTGGAGGCTTTTTAAGGGTGATGATCGCGTTGATGTCAAGGGCGAGAGGCTGTGACAGCGAACGCTTAGATGTCAAGGCAAGTCCAGGGAGAGAGGCTCTGACAGGGGGGGTCAGCAGGTGTCAGGGGCAAACGCTTTGATGTCAAGGGCGAGAGGCTGTGACCGCGAACGCTTTGATGTCGAGGGCGAGAGGCTGTGACATAAAGCTAACTAAGATACAACCATTGAGAAGACTTTTTACTGGTTTCTGACCCAAATGTTTGTCTGGTTTCACCTATACGTCAGATTTTTCAATTGGAATTCAGTAAAAGAAAATCAAAGTACTTTGAGATGATCGTAGGGCGGAATAAAAGGCTTACAGCACCTGGTATTCCCAGGCGGTCTCTCATCCAGGTACTAACCAGGCCCGACCTTACTTTTGCTTCCGAGATCGGACGAGATCGGGCGTTATCAGGCTGGTATGGCCGTAAGCCGTCAAGCTTGAGTCTTGCAGCTTTTTCATAGATGAGTTGGCCGCCGACCTTCTTCTTTCTGTTGTCAGCTTGTTTCACCACTTTCATCTTATGACAAACTCCATCACATCCTATCGCTTTTGCTGTCCAAGAAGTCACGTTTGTAATGTAAAAATATGACTTAAAGTGTCACGTATCAGGAACGAACCCAAAAGCAGACGGCACAACCAGGTAAGGGAAGAATCAACTTTTTATTGAAGTAACCGATCTCACGGGTAGAGCAGGAGTCGGCTCAGTGGCAGGCAGGCAAGCAGGCAGGCAAGCAGGCAGAAGTCCATGAAAGGCGACGTTCCAGCCAAGACTGGACCATAGTGGAGGCTTTTTAAGGGTGATGATCGCGTTGATGTCAAGGGCGAGAGGCTGTGACAGCGAACGCTTAGTTGTCAAGGCAAGTCCAGGGAGAGAGGCTCTGACAGGGGGAGGGTCAGCAGGTGTCAGGGGCAAACGCTTTGATGTCAAGGGCGAGAGGCTGTGACCGCGAACGCTTTGATGTCGAGGGCGAGAGGCTGTGACATAAAGCTAACTAAGATACAGCCATTGAGAAGACTTTTTACTGGTTTCTGACACAAATGTTTGCCTGGTTTCACCTCTACGTCAGATTTTTCAATTGGAATTCAGGAAAAGAAAATCAAAGTACTTTGAGATGATCGTAGGGCGGAATAAAAGGCTTACAGCACCTGGTATTCCCAGGCGCTCTCCCATCCAGGTACTAACCGGGCCCGACCTTGCTTTAGCTTCCGAGATCGGACGAGATCGGGCGTTATCAGGCTGGTATGGCCGTAAGCCGTCGAGCTTGAGTCTTGCAGCTTTTTCATAGATGAGTTGGCCGCCGACCTTCTTCTTTCTGTTGTCAGCTTGTTTCACCACTTTCATCTTATTTTTTTTTTAAAAAAATTATTTCTGATTTTTCCCTTTTTTCTCCCAATTTAGTGGCCAATTGATCCCTATTTTAATTCAAACACCCACCCTCGTATTGCATGCGTTCGCCAACTGCATCTCTCCGGCCGGCAGTCTCGAAGGAAAGCGCCTCCCCACTTTCGTGACAAGGCGAATCCAAGCCGAACCACTGTTTTTCCGACAAACACAGAGACGCATTCACATGACGAACACAAGCCGACTCCGCCCCCCTCCCGAAGACAGCGTTGCCAATGATTGCTGCTTCATCGAGTCCGGCCATAGTCGGATCTGACGAAACCGGGGCGCGAACCCCAGTCCCCAGTGGGCAACTGCATCGACACCAAGCCGATGCTTAGACCGCTACGCCACCGCGGACCTCACCACTTTCATCTTATGACAAACTCCATCACATCCTATCGCTTTTGCTGTCCAAGAAGTCACGTTTGTAATGTAAAAATATGACTTAAAGTGTCACGTATCAGGAACGAACCCAAAAGCAGACGGCACAACCAGGTAAGGGAAGAATCAACTTTTTATTGAAGTAACCGATCTCACGGGTAGAGCAGGAGTCGGCTCAGTGGCAGGCAGGCAAGCAGGCAGGCAAGCAGGCAGAAGTCCATGAAAGGCGACGTTCCAGCCAAGACTGGACCACAGTGGAGGCTTTTTAAGGGTGATGATCGCGTTGATGTCAAAGGCGAGAGGCTGTGACAGCGAACGCTTTGATGTCAAGGCAAGTCCAGGGAGAGAGGCTGTGACAGGGGGGGTCAGCAGGTGTCAGGGGCAAACGCTTTGATGTCAAGGGCGAGAGGCTGTGACCGCGAACGCTTTGATGTCGAGGGCGAGAGGCTGTGACATAAAGCTAACTAAGATACAACCATTGAGAAGACTTTTTACTGGTTTCTGACCCAAATGTTTGTCTGGTTTCACCTATACGTCAGATTTTTCAATTGGAATTCAGTAAAAGAAAATCAAAGTACTTTGAGATGATCGTAGGGCGGAATAAAAGGCTTACAGCACCTGGTATTCCCAGGCGGTCTCCCATCCAGGTACTAACCGGGCCCGACCTTACTTTAGCTTCCGAGATCGGACGAGATCGGGCGTTATCAGGCTGGTATGGGCGTAAGCCGTCGAGCTTGAGTCTTGCAGCTGTTTCATAGATGAGTTGGCCGCCGACCTTCTTCTTTCTGTTGTCAGCTTGTTTCCCCACTTTCATCTTATGACAAACTCCATCACATCCTATCGCTTTTGCTGTCCAAGGAGTCACGTTTGTAATGTAAAAATATGACTTAAAGTGTCACGTATCAGGAACGAACCCAAAAGCAGACGGGACAACCAGGTAAGGGAGAATCAAGTCTTTATTGAAGTAACCGATCTCTCGGGTAGAGCAGGAGTCGGCTCAGTGGCAGGTAGGCAAGCAGGCAGGCAAGCAGGCAGAAGTCCATGAAAGGCGACGTTCCAGCCAAGACTGGACCATAGTGGACGCTTTTTAAAGGTGATGATCGCGTTGATGTCAAGGGCGAGAGGCTGTGACAGCGAACGCTTAGATGTCAAGGCAAGTCCAGGGAGAGAGGCTGTGACAGGGGGGGTCAGCAGGTGTCAGGGGCAAACGCTTTGATGTCAAGGGCGAGAGGCTGTGACCGCGAACGCTTTGATGTCGAGGGCGAGAGGCTGTGACATAAAGCTCACTAAGATACAGCCATTGAGAAGACTTTTTACTGGTTTCTGACCCAAATGTTTGTCTGGTTTCACCTATACGTCAGATTTTTCAATTGGAATTCAGTAAAAGAAAATCAAAGTACTTTGAGATGATCGTAGGGCGGAATAAAAGGCTTACAGCACCTGGTATTCCCAGGCGCTCTCCCATCCAGGTACTAACCAGGCCCGACCTTGCTTTAGCTTCCGAGATCGGACGAGATCGGGCGTTATCAGGCTGGTATGGCCGTAAGCCGTCGAGCTTGAGTCTTGCAGCTGTTTCATAGATGAGTTGGCCGCCGACCTTCTTCTTTCTGTTGTCAGCTTGTTTCACCACTTTCATCTTATGACAAACTCCATCACATCCTATCGCTTTTGCTGTCCAAGAAGTCACGTTTGTAATGTAAAAATATGACTTAAAGTGTCACGTATCAGGAACGAACCCAAAAGCAGACGGCACAACCAGGTAAGGGAAGAATCAACTTTTTATTGAAGTAACCGATCTCAAGGGTAGAGCAGGAGTCGGCTCAGTGGCAGGTAGGCAAGCAGGCAGGCAGGCAGAAGTCCATGAAAGGCGACGTTCCAGCCAAGACTGGACCATAGTGGAGGCTTTTTAAGGGTGATGATCGCGTTGATGTCAAGGACGAGAGGCTGTGACAGCGAACGCTTAGATGTCAAGGCAAGTCCAGGGAGAGAGGCTGTGACAGGGGGGGTCAGCAGGTGTCAGGGGCAAACGCTTTGATGTCAAGAGCGAGAGGCTGTGACCGCGAACGCTTTGATGTCGAGGGCGAGAGGCTGTGACATAAAGCTAACTAAGATACAGCCATTGAGAAGACTTTTTACTGGTTTCTGACCCAAATGTTTGTCTGGTTTCACCTATACGTCAGATTTTTCAATTGGAATTCAGTAAAAGAAAATCAAAGTACTTTGAGATGATCGTAGGGCGGAATAAAAGGCTTACAGCACCTGGTATTCCCAGGCGGTCTCCCATCCAGGTACTAACCAGGCCCGACCGTGCTTTAGCTTCCGAGATCGGGCGTTATTTTTTTTTTTTTTGTCTTTTATTATGAAAATATATTTTTGGGAACAAAAATACATTTTTGATTGCATGTATTGTCCATCAATTCCACATTGTTACATTTGTTTTACACTTTGTTTCGCTTACACAAGATAGTATCCGTCTCTCTTTATACATAAAATAAAGCCATGCTTTCCAAATCATCAACTTAAATCAGCGCTTTGGAATCAGAACAGAAAATGAAACAAATCAGCCCTTTTGAACAAACCTTAGACTGTGTTTTTAAAAGAAAGTGACATTAAAACACCACTTTGAGATTTTAAATGACACACATTCCACATTAAACAGAATGATCCCATCCTCCCCTTAACTTCAATAAAACATAACAGAGAAAGTTAAAAGAAAACCGTAACGCGTCTTTAACTTTGTTTATATTTACACTTCCAATAATCATCATTTTCCGTTCACATCATTTCAGACTTTTTCCCTCCCCTCCCTCCCTCCCTCCCTCCCTCACCAGTTCCACACAATCTCCCCCCTCCTGTTGAGGGAGAGGAGATGGCTGTCTCTGATGAAGAGCCGGGTGAAGTCCGCATCGCCGTGCGTCAGTCTGTAATGTGTTTGTTTTTTGACCATGTTTTTGAAAATGTTCCAAACCGGGATGATTCTGCGTTCAAAGTGCGCAATGTTCCGACGTGATTTGACGGCCCACCGGGCGTGACTTAAGAGCAATTTGCACAGCGCTGCGTTCTTCACCCTGCTCTTCTCCCACACTCCAAACACAAAGAATACATCCCACGAATCCCCGCTGTCCCAAATTAATCCCAGTTTGTTGACTAAGCACTTTTTCAGGGTTTCAAAGAAGCTCGCCAGCTCCGAGCAGTGGCGGTACATGTGCAATAGTGTTTCAGGCAGCAGGCCACAGACGTCGCACTCCCTGCCGACCCCCTTGTCAAATTGGTGCAGAATAACGTTAGTGAACACTTTGTTGTGTCGGATTTTGTAGTCGTTGTCTTCTGCCTCAATGCTGTTCCCTCTCACCCTCCATTGTCCCCAGATTTGTCCCACATTCAAATTGGGCATAACTTTGCCCCAGAACGGCAGAGAGGTCGGACGTTGCGACGCCTGTGCCAGAAACTTTCCATAGATCTGTTTGCTTGTCAATCTGTGTATACTCCTCCACTCTCCTCCTTGCTCCACCAACATGGCTGGGAGCTCCCCCTCTCTGTTCTGTACCACTCTCCGCTCTATGGTTGTCCGCCATTCTTTTGGGATGCTTTCCTTTAAGTCGTTATAATAGCTTGTTGTCTCCGTAATTTTGGCCTCATAGTTTATCTCCTTTATACTGTCATATATGGCTTGGGGGGGGAGAAAACCCGGCATCAGTTCATACATGACGTCCTTCAACTGGACCAAACCTGCTGTTAACATGTCATTATTACATAGAAGCTTACCTGTCTTTTGAATTTTCTTATTTAGAAAGATTGGCATTTCTCTGATGACGTTTACCGAGTCACATGCATAGTCTATATGCTTTAGAAATTCCGCGTGAGCGGACAGGACTTCTCTATAGAAACCTGGAAGCCCCGCCATCATCGGTCGCTTTAGTTGCATCAGCAGCACAAAATCGCCTATGTGAAATACCTTGTTTATGAAGTAAGCCATCAGGCTTTTCCAGCCGTGGGCTGTGGAGTCACACAGATATTTTTGCACAGTTTTGATCCTGAACGCCCTTTTTTTGCTTTCTATATCTACTAATTGAAGTCCTCCCTCTCTGTACTTACTTATTAATGTTTTTCGTGCTATTTTACTTACTTTTGCCCTCCACAAAAAATTGGTTATAATTTCATTTATTCTGTTTAATACCCATAAGGGTAGTTCTATAACTGCTAATGTATAGTTTAGTTTTGACAATATTAAGTTGTTTAGAACCACTACTCTACCTTTGAGTTTTAGGTCTCTCAGTTTCCAATAATTTAGACATTTTTCTATTTTACTAATAATTTCCGTCCATGACAGATCACGAGCTGCCACTACATCTTTACCGATGTAGGTACCTAGAATTTTTATATGCTTGCTTTGTATTTTAAAAGGTGTGGTCTCCTGCTGAGGCTCAGCCATGTTAATGAACATGATTTCTGACTTACCTACATTTATGCGGGAGCCAGAGGCTCGACCGTACATGTTTATTACTGCCATTGCTCTCTCTATGCTTGCCATGTCCTTTACTGTTAGGGTGGTGTCATCAGCATATTGCTGGACGACACAGGATCCTCCCCCTGGTAACTCAATACCTCTAATACCCTTGTCTTGTTTTAATAGAATTCCTAGTGGCTCTGCTATTATTGTGTACAGGATTGAGGATAGTGGACAGCCTTGTCTGACCGACCTTTCCAGAGGAAACGCATCAGTGGTTGCACCGTTGCATTTGACCTTACCTGTAGCTTTGCTATATAATAATTTTACCCAAGTTAGAAATCTGTCTCCAAAACCTACCTTCTCCAGTACATTAAACATAAATTGATGCTCTACTCGGTCAAAGGCTTTATTGAAGTCAATGGCCAGAAGGACACCTGCTTGATCTGTCTCTTTTAAATACTCCACCACATCTCTTATGGTGCGTACTGTGTCAGTGACTTCTCTCCCTGGCACACTATAAGCCTGGGTGGCTTCTATTATTGTATGTAATATTTGTTTGACTCTGTTTGCCAATATTTTCATTAGTATTTTGTAGTCATTGTTCAACAGAGTAATGGGCCTATAATTTGTTAGGTCATCCTTCTCCCCTTTCTTAAAAATTAAAGTGATCAAGCCTAGAGTCATTGACTCCGGTACCTTCTGTTCTTTTTCCATTGTTTTATACAATTTCAGTAGTGTTGGTTTGAGCGTGTTGCAGAAAGCTTTATAGAAGTTTGCCGTCAACCCATCACTACCTGGGCTTTTATTTGACATCATTTGATTTATTGCACACTCTATATCTTCCTCAGTTATTTCCTGTTCACACGCTGATTTATCCTCATCATTTAATTTAGCAGTCATCTCTTCCAATATGTCATTTGTAGCTTGTATGTCTGAACTCTCAGTTTTAAACAAGTCACTATAAAAAGTTTGTACTGTTTCCAGAATGTCTACGAAATTGGTCACTACTTTACCTTCTTTATTTTTGATTTCTTGCAAATAACACTGATTTTGTTTCCTTTTTTCCAAGTTGAGGAAAAAAGCTGTACTTTTCTCCCCTTCTACTGCATATTGAGCACGGCTCCTCACTATAGCACCTTCACATTTTATCCTTTCAATTTCATTTATTTCATTTTGAATATTCACAAGCCTTTCAACATTGACAACCGGTTGTGCATTTAATTTAGCAATTGTATTTCTTAATGATCTTTCTTTTTCTCTAGTTTTAAAGTTCAATCTTTTCGCAAACTGAATACTTTTTTGTTTAATTCTCACTTTTAATTTCTCCCACCCCTCTATGATATTTTCCCCAAACTCAGGCTGTGAACATTCAAATGAGATCACTTTAGAGATGCATTCAACATAATCCCTTCTGTTCAGCAGGCTAGCATTAAGGTGCCACACGCCTCCCCCCCTCCCCCTCCTTTTACCCCCCATTCCCACACGCAGGATGGCATGATCACTAATGAAATTTAAACAATAGCGCACAGTATCGAAAAGGTCGATCTGCGGTTTCTTGACTAAACAAAAATCAATCCGACTTTGCCGTACAGTGTCCATTTGTGGCTGTACTCTCGAGTACTCTCGTGTTATGGGATTTCTGGTTCTCCATAAATCACAGAAATTATTCTTGGCCATAAACAGATTCAGGGCCGCTCTAGAACAGTCGTGTTTATAGCTACCGTTATCGCTAATGTCAAGCCTGCTCATCTTGACATTGAAATCCCCAACTATGATGTCACAGTCTTTAGCTATGATATTCAATTCTCGAAAGAAAGAAGACCTGTCCCCCTCGTGGTTGGGCGCATAAATGTTCAGTAATTTGTAGACAGTGTCTTCAAAAACAAAGCCCACTTTAACCCACCTCCCCCCAATGTCTTTGTCTATTAGAGTGGCATCAGCCTCAATGTGGCTACTCACCATGATGCTTACTCCTCGTGCCCGCTGAGTCCCATGGCTTGAAAAGTAGGATCCAGGCCACCTTTTCTTGCACTGAGTTTCACAGTCAGTGTCCCAGTGGGTTTCTTGGAGACAGATTATTTCTGCATCACACATTTTTACGACTTTAGTGAACTTGTCCATGTCACGTAGTCCACGTACGTTGAATGATGCTATTTTGACCATGGTGAGTGGGAAAGACAGAGAAAAATAATCCCCAAACAAAAAACATGATGCACACCCTTTTCAGTCCATTATTATTTACCCCTCTTAGTCTTGCCCTTTCTGCTTGTTCCCTCTTCCCTCCCCTTACTAACTCCATCCCATTCCGAAGCCTTAGGGTTCGGCTGTCGTCTCTCACTCCCCTGCCCGTGTAGAGGCCCTCTCTGCCCCGGCTGCCCGCAAGGCAAGGACGCAAGGCTGGCCGAACTGCCCTCCCTCTGGTTGCTGCGGCTCCTGTCCCCTGATGTTGTTACAGCCTGACCCCTCAGCGACCCGTGCGCCAGAGTGGAGACGCTCGTCGGCATCCTCCCCACCCTCTCAGAGGCCGCAGTCAAACCGCCGCTTCCTCTTTTCTCCTCCTCCTCCTCTTCCTCCTCGACCTCGCTCTCCTCCTCCATCTCATGGCGTGCAGCTGACTGGGGCCCCTCTGCTTCGCCATCAGTCGCAATGCCATCAGGATGATTTCCTGTCTCCGTCTCTTCTGCCCCGTCCTCCACTCCCTCGCCGGTGTCCCTCTCTGTCTCCTCTTTGGGATCTGCTCCAGGCATGGCTGCGCATTCTCGTGCGTAGTGTCCGATCTCCCCGCACTTGAAGCACTTGAACTCCGGGCACTCCCGTAGGATGTGTCCGGGCTGGAGGCACAGCCTGCAAACTTTAGATTGATTATCGTGCAGCACTCTGAAGTATTCAATCCCTTCCAGCGTCTCAAATTTGGTGCTGTAAGGTAAAGAGGAGACATTTTCATTGAAACGGACTTTGAGGAATCTCGTCCCGTCAAAAACGTCCGTCCCGGCCCACTTCCTCCGCTTGATAGGAGACACCGGCTCCACGCCCCACTGCTTCAGTTTAGTAACAATTTGATTGTCTGTGACATACAGGGGAAGGTTCAAAAAGGAGACGATCCTGGTGTCCCTCGTAACTTCCGATGCCACCACTCTGGAGTTTCTAATCTTGAAGCCGTCCAGCAGTCTTGTTTTCCCTTTCGGGTTACTCATCGTGAGCTCCCATCGCTTGTCGCTTTTCGACCTGCAGCCCAATACTCTCCCACACGTGTTGTCAACCGCACGCAGAAGCTCCATCATGGAGATTTTGTCTTCTCCCTCCACGTCCACATTAACCACCAGGTCTCTATCCATCTCTCTCCCTTCCCCCTCCCTCCCCGCCGCTTCCGCTGCGACCGCCGTCTCTTTCACCAACCCCATTGCTGTGGCCCCTCCACCTCGTCTCTCTTTTCGTTTCTCCGCTCGACTCTCCACCACCACAAATTCTCCTCTCTCCCCCTTCTCCATCACGCTTTCTGCCTCAGTCGGATTCGCGTCCTGCTGGGGCTTCTTTGTTTCCGCCGCTATACCTCCATTTTGTTTGTCCGTCTGCCCGTCGTCGTAAGTCTTGTCCGGTCCGAGTGTCCTTGCCGTCTGTGCCATTTTCGTGCTTCTAAAGCCACAAAAGTTTCCCCCGTGCAGCAGAAAGCTGCTGGGGGGGAGTTAGAAACGTGATTTTCAGAGACTGCTCTCGTTTCCCCGTCGATTTAATGTCTTTTTCGTCCGCTCCGCCGCCACCACGCCAACCCGGAAGTTATCAGGCTGGTATGGCCGTAAGCCGTCGAGCTTGAGTCTTGCAGCTTTTTCATAGATGAGTTGGCCGCCGACCTTCTTCTTTCTGTTGTCAGCTTGTTTCCCCACTTTGATCTTATGACAAACTCCATCACATCCTATCGCTTTTGCTGTCCAAGGAGTCACGTTTGTAATGTAAAAATATGACTTAAAGTGTCACGTATCAGGAACGAACCCAAAAGCAGACGGGACAACCAGGTAAGGGAGAATCAAGTCTTTTTTGAAGTAACCGATCTCACGGGTAGAGCAGGATTCGGCTCAGTGGCAGGCAGGCAAGCAGGCAGGCAAGCAGGCAGAAGTCCATGAAAGGCGACGTTCCAGCCAAGACTGGACCATAGTGGAGGCTTTTTAAGGGTGATGATCGCGTTGATGTCAAGGACGAGAGGCTGTGACAGCGAACGCTTAGTTGTCAAGGCAAGTCCAGGGAGAGAGGCTCTGACAGGGGGAGGGTCAGCAGGTGTCAGGGGCAAACGCTTTGATGTCAAGGGCGAGAGGCTGTGACCGCGAACGCTTTGATGTCGAGGGCAAGAGGCTGTGACATAAAGCTAACTAAGATACAGCCATTGAGAAGACTTTTTACTGGTTTCTGACCCAAATGTTTGTCTGGTTTCACCTATACGTCAGATTTTTCAATTGGAATTCAGTAAAAGAAAATCAAAGTACTTTGAGATGATCGTAGGGCGGAATAAAAGGTTTACAGCACCTGGTATTCCCAGGCGGTCTCCCATCCAGGTACTAACCAGGCCCGACCTTGCTTTAGCTTCCGAGATCGGACGAGATCGGGCGTTATCAGGCTGGTATGGCCGTAAGCCGTCGAGCTTGAGTCTTGCAGCTTTTTCATAGATGAGTTTGCCGCCGACCTTCTTCTTTCTGTTGTCAGCTTGTTTCCCCACTTTCATCTTATGACAAGCTCCATCACATCCTATCGCTTTTGCTGTCCAAGAAGTCACGTTTGTAATGTAAAAATATGACTTAAAGTGTCGCGTATCAGGAACGAACCCAAAAGCAGACGGCACAACCAGGTAAGGGAAGAACCAACTTTTTATTGAAGTAACCGATCTCACGGGTAGAGCAGGAGTCGGCTCAGTGGCAGGTAGGCAAGCAGGCAGGCAGGCAGGCAGGCAGAAGTCCATGAAAGGCGACGTTCCAGCCAAGACTGGACCACAGTGGAGGCTTTTTAAGGGTGATGATCGCGTTGATGTCAAGGGCGAGAGGCTGTGACAGCGAACGCTTAGATGTCAAGGCAAGTCCAGGGAGAGAGGCTGTGACAGGGGGGGTCAGCAGGTGTCAGGGGCAAACGCTTTGATGTCAAGGGCGAGAGGCTGTGACCGCGAACGCTTTGATGTCAAGGGCGAGAGGCTGTGACATAAAGCTAACTAAGATACAGCCATTGAGAAGACTTTTTACTGGTTTCTGACCCAAATGTTTGTCTGGTTTCACCTATACGTCAGATTTTTCAATTGGAATTCAGTAAAAGAAAATCAAAGTACTTTGAGATGATCGTAGGGCGGAATAAAAGGCTTACAGCACCTGGTATTCCCAGGCGGTCTCCCATCCAGGTACTAACCGGGCCCGACCTTACTTTAGCTTCCGAGATCGGACGTTATCAGGCTGGTATGGGCGTAAGCCGTCGAGCTTGAGTCTTGCAGCTGTTTCATAGATGAGTTGGCCGCCGACCTTCTTCTTTCTGTTGTCAGCTTGTTTCCCCACTTTCATCTTATGACAAACTCCATCACATCCTATCGCTTTTGCTGTCCAAGGAGTCACGTTTGTAATGTAAAAATATGACTTAAAGTGTCACGTATCAGGAACGAACCCAAAAGCAGACGGCACAACCAGGTAAGGGAAGAATCAAGTCTTTATTGAAGTAACCGATCTCAAGGGTAGAGCAGGAGTCGGCTCAGTGGCAGGCAGGCAAGCAGGCAGGCAAGCAGGCAGAAGTCCATGAAAGGCGACGTTCCAGCCAAGACTGGACCATAGTGGAGGCTTTTTAAGGGTGATGATCGCGTTGATGTCAAGGACGAGAGGCTGTGACAGCGAACGCTTAGTTGTCAAGGCAAGTCCAGGGAGAGAGGCTCTGACAGGGGGAGGGTCAGCAGGTGTCAGGGGCAAACGCTTTGATGTCAAGGGCGAGAGGCTGTGACCGCGAACGCTTTGATGTCGAGGGCAAGAGGCTGGAACATAAAGCTAACTAAGATACAGCCATTGAGAAGACTTTTTACTGGTTTCTGACCCAAATGTTTGTCTGGTTTCACCTATACGTCAGATTTTTCAATTGGAATTCAGTAAAAGAAAATCAAAGTACTTTGAGATGATCGTAGGGCGGAATAGAAGGTTTACAGCACCTGGTATTCCCAGGCGGTCTCCCATCCAGGTACTAACCAGGCCCGACCTTGCTTTAGCTTCCGAGATCGGACGTTATCAGGCTGGTATGGCCGTAAGCCGTCGAGCTTGAGTCTTGCAGCTTTTTCATAGATGAGTTTGCCGCCGACCTTCTTTCTGTTGTCAGCTTGTTTCCCCACTTTCATCTTATGACAAGCTCCATCACATCCTATCGCTTTTGCTGTCCAAGAAGTCACGTTTGTAATGTAAAAATATGACTTAAAGTGTCGCGTATCAGGAACGAACCCAAAAGCAGACGGCACAACCAGGTAAGGGAAGAACCAACTTTTTATTGAAGTAACCGATCTCACGGGTAGAGCAGGAGTCGGCTCAGTGGCAGGCAGGCAAGCAGGCAGGCAAGCAGGCAGAAGTCCATGAAAGGCGACGTTCCAGCCAAGACTGGACCACAGTGGAGGCTTTTTAAGGGTGATGATCGCGTTGATGTCAAGGACGAGAGGCTGTGACAGCGAACGCTTAGTTGTCAAGGCAAGTCCAGGGAGAGAGGCTCTGACAGGGGGCGTCAGCAGGTGTCAGGGGCAAACGCTTTGATGTCAAGGGCGAGAGGCTGTGACCGCGAACGCTTTGATGTCAAGGGCGAGAGGCTGTGACCGCGAACGCTTTGATGTCGAGGGCGAGGGGCTGTGACATAAAGCTAACTAAGATACAGCCATTGAGAAGACTTTTTACTGGTTTCTGACCCAAATGTTTGTCTGGTTTCACCTATACGTCAGATTTTTCAATTGGAATTCAGTAAAAGAAAATCAAAGTACTTTGAGATGATCGTAGGGCGGAATAAAAGTCTTACAGCACCTGGTATTCCCAGGCGGTCTCCCATCCAGGTACTAACCAGGCCCGACCTTTCTTTAGCTTCCGATATCGGACGAGATCGGGCGTTATCAGGCTGGTATGGCCGTAAGCCGTCGAGCTTGAGTCTTGCAGCTTTTTCATAGATGAGTTGGCCGCCGACCTTCTTCTTTCTGTTGTCAGCTTGTTTCCCCACTTTCATCTTATGACAAACTCCATCACATCCTATCGCTTTTGCTGTCCAAGGAGTCACGTTTGTAATTTAAAAATATGACTTAAAGTGTCACGTATCAGGAACGAACCCAAAAGCAGACGGGACAACCAGGTAAGAGAGAATCAAGTCTTTTTTGAAGTAACCGATCTCACGGGTAGAGCAGGAGTCGGCTCAGTGGCAGGCAGGCAAGCAGGCAGGCAAGCAGGCAGAAGTCCATGAAAGGCGACGTTCCAGCCAAGACTGGACCACAGTGGAGGCTTTTTAAGGGTGATGATCGCGTTGATGTCAAGGGCGAGAGGCTGTGACAGCGAACGCTTAGATGTCAAGGCAAGTCCAGGGAGAGAGGCTGTGACAGGGGGGGTCAGCAGGTGTCAGGGGCAAACGCTTTGATGTCAAGGGCGAGAGGCTGTGACCGCGAACGCTTTGATGTCGAGGGCGAGAGGCTGTGACATAAAGCTAACTAAGATACAGCCATTGAGAAGACTTTTTACTGGTTTCTGACCCAAATGTTTGTCTGGTTTCACCTATACGTCAGATTTTTCAATTGGAATTCAGTAAAAGAAAATCAAAGTACTTTGAGATGATCGTAGGGCGGAATAAAAGGCTTACAGCACCTGGTATTCCCAGGCGGCCTCCCTTCCAGGTACTAACCGGGCTCGACCTTGCTTTAGCTTCCGAGATCGGACGAGATCGGGCGTTATCAGGCTGGTATGGCCGTAAGCCGTCGAGCTTGAGTCTTGCAGCTGTTTCATAGATGAGTTGGCCGCCGACCTTCTTCTTTCTGTTGTTAGCTTGTTTCACCACTTTCATCTTATGACAAGCTCCATCACATCCTATCGCTTTTGCTGTCCAAGAAGTCACGTTTGTAATGTAAAAATATGACTTAAAGTGTCGCGTATCAGGAACGAACCCAAAAGCAGACGGCACAACCAGGTAAGGGAAGAACCAACTTTTTATTGAGGTAACCGATCTCACGGGTAGAGCAGGAGTCGGCTCAGTGGCAGGTAGGCAAGCAGGCAGGCAAGCAGGCAGAAGTCCATGAAAGGCGACGTTCCAGCCAAGACTGGACCACAGTGGAGGCTTTTTAAGGGTGATGATCGCGTTGATGTCAAGGGCGAGAGGCTGTGACAGCGAACGCTTTGATGTCAAGGCAAGTCCAGGGAGAGAGGCTGTGACAGGGGGGGTCAGCAGGTGTCAGGGGCAAACGCTTTGATGTCAAGGGCGAGAGGCTGTGACCGCGAACGCTTTGATGTCGAGGGCGAGAGGCTGTGACATAAAGCTAACTAAGATACAGAAATTGAGAAGACTTTTTACCGGTTTCTGACACAAATGTTTGTCTGGTTTCACCTATAGGTCAGATTTTTCAATTGGAAATCAGTAAAAGAAAATCAAAGTACTTTGAGATGATCGTAGGGCGGAATAAAAGGCTTACAGCACCTGGTATTCCCAGGCGGTCTCCCATCCAGGTACTAACCAGGCCCGACCTTACTTTTGCTTCCGAGATCGGACGAGATCGGGCGTTAGCAGGCTGGTATGGCCGTAAGCCGTCAAGCTTGAGTCTTGCAGCTTTTTCATAGATGAGTTGGCCGCCGACCTTCTTCTTTCTGTTGTCAGCTTGTTTCACCACTTTCATCTTATGACAAACTCCATCACATCCTATCGCTTTAGCTGTCCAAGAAGTCACGTTTGTAATGTAAAAATATGACTTAAAGTGTCACGTATCAGGAACGAACCCAAAAGCAGACGGCACAACCAGGTAAGGGAAGAATCAACTTTTTATTGAAGTAACCGATCTCACGGGTAGAGCAGGAGTCGGCTCAGTGGCAGGTAGGCAAGCAGGCAGGCAGGCAGAAGTCCATGAAAGGCGACGTTCCAGCCAAGACTGGACCATAGTGGAGGCTTTTTAAGGGTGATGATCGCGTTGATGTCAAGGGCGAGAGGCTGTGACAGCGAACGCTTAGTTGTCAAGGCAAGTCCAGGGAGAGAGGCTCTGACAGGGGGAGGGTCAGCAGGTGTCAGGGGCAAACGCTTTGATGTCAAGGGCGAGAGGCTGTGACCGCGAACGCTTTGATGTCGAGGGCGAGAGGCTGTGACATAAAGCTAACTAAGATACAGCCATTGAGAAGACTTTTTACTGGTTTCTGACCCAAATGTTTGTCTGGTTTCACCTATACGTCAGATTTTTCAATTGGAATTCAGTAAAAGAAAATCAAAGTACTTTGAGATGATCGTAGGGCGGAATAAAAGGCTTACAGCACCTGGTATTCCCAGGCGCTCCCCCATCCAGGTACTAACCGGGCCCGACCTTGCTTTAGCTTCCGAGATCGGACGAGATCGGGCGTTATCAGGCTGGTATGGCCGTAAGCCGTCGAGCTTGAGTCTTGCAGCTTTTTCATAGATGAGTTGGCCGCCGACCTTCTTCTTTCTGTTGTCAGCTTGTTTCACCACTTTCATCTTATGACAAACTCCATCACATCCTATCGCTTTTGCTGTCCAAGGAGTCACGTTTGTAATGTAAAAATATGACTTAAAGTGTCACGTATCAGGAACGAACCCAAAAGCAGACGGCACAACCAGGTAAGGGAAGAACCAACTTTTTATTGAAGTAACCGATCTCACGGGTAGAGCAGGAGTCGGCTCAGTGGCAGGTAGGCAAGCAGGCAGGCAGGCAGGCAGAAGTCCATGAAAGGCGACGTTCCAGCCAAGACTGGACCATAGTGGAGGCTTTTTAAGGGTGATGATCGCGTTGATGTCAAGGGCGAGAGGCTGTGACAGCGAACGCTTTGATGTCAAGGCAAGTCCAGGGAGAGAGGCTGTGACAGGGGGGGTCAGCGGGTGTCAGGGGCAAACGCTTTGATGTCAAGGGCGACAGGCTGTGACCGCGAACGCTTTGATGTCGAGGGCGAGAGGCTATGACGTAAAGCTCACTAGGATACAGCCATTGAGAAGACTTTTTACTGGTTTCTGACCCAAATGTTTGTCTGGTTTCACCTATACGTCAGATTTTTCAATTGGAATTCAGTAAAAGAAAATCAAAGTACTTTGAGATGATCGTAGGGCGGAATAAAAGGCTTACAGCACCTGGTATTCCCAGGCGGTCTACCATCCAGGTACTAACCAGGCCCGACCTTACTTTAGCTTCCGAGATCGGACGTTATCAGGCTGGTATGGCCGTAAGCCGTCAAGCTTGAGTCTTGCAGCTTTTTCATAGATGAGTTGGCCGCCGACCTTCTTCTTTCTGTTGTCAGCTTGTTTCACCACTTTCATCTTATGACAAACTCCAAACTCCTTTTATTGAAGTAACCGATCTCACGGGTAGAGCAGGAGTCGGCTCAGTGGCAGGTAGGCAAGCAGGCAGGCAGGCAGAAGTCCATGAAAGGCGACGTTCCAGCCAAGACTGGACCATAGTGGAGGCTTTTTAAGGGTGATGATCGCGTTGATGTCAAGGACGAGAGGCTGTGACAGCGAACGCTTAGTTGTCAAGGCAAGTCCAGGGAGAGAGGCTCTGACAGGGGGCGTCAGCAGGTGTCAGGGGCAAACGCTTTGATGTCAAGGGCGAGAGGCTGTGACCGCGAACGCTTTGATGTCGAGGGCGAGAGGCTGTGACATAAAGCTAACTAAGATACAGCCATTGAGAAGACTTTTTACTGGTTTCTGACCCAAATGTTTGTCTGGTTTCACCTATACGTCAGATTTTTCAATTGGAATTCAGTAAAAGAAAATCAAAGTACATTGAGATGATCGTAGGGCGGAATAAAAGGCTTACAGCACCTGGTATTCCCAGGCGGCCTCCCTTCCAGGTACTAACCGGGCTCGACCTTGCTTTAGCTTCCGAGATCGGACGTTATCAGGCTGGTATGGCCGTAAGCCGTCGAGCTTGAGTCTTGCAGCTTTTTCATAGATGAGTTGGCCAAGCCAAGACTGGACCATAGTGGAGGCTTTTTAAGGGTGATGATCGCGTTGATGTCAAGGACGAGAGGCTGTGACAGCGAACGCTTAGTTGTCAAGGCAAGTCCAGGGAGAGAGGCTCTGACAGGGGGCGTCAGCAGGTGTCAGGGGCAAACGCTTTGATGTCAAGGGCGAGAGGCTGTGACCGCGAACGCTTTGATGTCAAGGGCGAGAGTCTGTGACCGCGAACGCTTTGATGTCGAGGGCGAGGGGCTGTGACATAAAGCTAACTAAGATACAGCCATTGAGAAGACTTTTTACTGGTTTCTGACCCAAATGTTTGTCTGGTTTCACCTATACGTCAGATTTTTCAATTGGAATTCAGTAAAAGAAAATCAAAGTACTTTGAGATGATCGTAGGGCGGAATAAAAGGCTTACAGCACCTGGTATTCCCAGGCGCTCCCCCATCCAGGTACTAACCGGGCCCGACCTTGCTTTAGCTTCCGAGATCGGACGAGATCGGGCGTTATCAGGCTGGTATGGCCGTAAGCCGTCGAGCTTGAGTCTTGCAGCTTTTTCATAGATGAGTTGGCCGCCGACCTTCTTCTTTCTGTTGTCAGCTTGTTTCACCACTTTCATCTTATGACAAACTCCATCACATCCTATCGCTTTTGCTGTCCAAGGAGTCACGTTTGTAATGTAAAAATATGACTTAAAGTGTCACGTATCAGGAACGAACCCAAAAGCAGACGGCACAACCAGGTAAGGGAAGAACCAACTTTTTATTGAAGTAACCGATCTCACGGGTAGAGCAGGAGTCGGCTCAGTGGCAGGTAGGCAAGCAGGCAGGCAGGCAGGCAGAAGTCCATGAAAGGCGACGTTCCAGCCAAGACTGGACCATAGTGGAGGCTTTTTAAGGGTGATGATCGCGTTGATGTCAAGGGCGAGAGGCTGTGACAGCGAACGCTTTGATGTCAAGGCAAGTCCAGGGAGAGAGGCTGTGACAGGGGGGGTCAGCGGGTGTCAGGGGCAAACGCTTTGATGTCAAGGGCGACAGGCTGTGACCGCGAACGCTTTGATGTCGAGGGCGAGAGGCTATGACGTAAAGCTCACTAGGATACAGCCATTGAGAAGACTTTTTACTGGTTTCTGACCCAAATGTTTGTCTGGTTTCACCTATACGTCAGATTTTTCAATTGGAATTCAGTAAAAGAAAATCAAAGTACTTTGAGATGATCGTAGGGCGGAATAAAAGGCTTACAGCACCTGGTATTCCCAGGCGGTCTACCATCCAGGTACTAACCAGGCCCGACCTTACTTTAGCTTCCGAGATCGGACGAGATCGGGCGTTATCAGGCTGGTATGGCCGTAAGCCGTCGAGCTTGAGTCTTGCAGCTTTTTCATAGATGAGTTGGCCGCCGACCTTCTTCTTTCTGTTGTTAGCTTGTTTCACCACTTTCATCTTATGACAAGCTCCATCACATCCTATCGCTTTTGCTGTCCAAGAAGTCACGTTTGTAATGTAAAAATATGACTTAAAGTGTCGCGTATCAGGAACGAACCCAAAAGCAGACGGCACAACCAGGTAAGGAAGAACCAACTTTTTATTGAGGTAACCGATCTCACGGGTAGAGCAGGAGTCGGCTCAGTGGCAGGTAGGCAAGCAGGCAGGCAAGCAGGAAGAAGTCCATGAAAGGCGACGTTCCAGCCAAGACTGGACCACAGTGGAGGCTTTTTAAGGGTGATGATCGCGTTGATGTCAAGGGAGAGAGGCTGTGACAGCGAACGCTTAGATGTCAAGGCAAGTCCAGGGAGAGAGGCTGTGACAGGGGGGGTCAGCAGGTGTCAGGGGCAAACGCTTTGATGTCAAGGGCGAGAGGCTGTGACCGCGAACGCTTTGATGTCGAGGGCGAGAGGCTGTGACATAAAGCTAACTAAGATACAGAAATTGAGAAGACTTTTTACTGGTTTCTGACACAAATGTTTGTCTAGTTTCACCTATAGGTCAGATTTTTCAATTGGAAATCAGTAAAAGAAAATCAAAGTACTTTGAGATGATCGTAGGGCGGAATAAAAGGCTTACAGCACCTGGTATTCCCAGGCGGTCTCCCATCCAGGTACTAACCAGGCCCGACCTTACTTTTGCTTCCGAGATCGGACGAGATCGGGCGTTATCAGGCTGGTATGGCCGTAAGCCGTCAAGCTTGAGTCTTGCATCTTTTTCATAGATGAGTTGGCCGCCGACCTTCTTCTTTCTGTTGTCAGCTTGTTTCACCACTTTCATCTTATGACAAACTCCATCACATCCTATCGCTTTTGCTGTCTAAGAAGTCACGTTTGTAATGTAAAAATATGACTTAAAGTGTCACGTATCAGGAACGAACCCAAAAGCAGACGGCACAACCAGGTAAGGGAAAAATCAACTTTTTATTGAAGTAACCGATCTCACGGGTAGAGCAGGAGTCGGCTCAGTGGCAGGTAGGCAAGCAGGCAGGCAGGCAGAAGTCCATGAAAGGCGACGTTCCAGCCAAGACTGGACCACAGTGGAGGCTTTTTAAGGGTGATGATGTCAAGGGCGAGAGGCTGTGACAGCGAACGCTTAGATGTCAAGGCAAGTCCAGGGAGAGAGGCTGTGACAGGGGGGTCAGCAGGTGTCAGGGGCAAACGCTTTGATGTCAAGGGCGAGAGGCTGTGACCGCGAACGCTTTGATGTCGAGGGCGAGAGGCTGTGACATAAAGCTAACTAAGATACAACCATTGAGAAGACTTTTTACTGGTTTCTGACCCAAATGTTTGTCTGGTTTCACCTATACGTCAGATTTTTCAATTGGAATTCAGTAAAAGAAAATCAAAGTACTTTGAGATGATCGTAGGGCGGAATAAAAGGCTTACAGCACCTGGTATTCCCAGGCGGTCTCCCATCCAGGTACTAACCGGGCCCGACCTTGCTTTAGCATCCGAGATCGGACGAGATCGGGCGTTATCAGGCTGGTATGGCCGTAAGCCGTCGAGCTTGAGTCTTGCAGCTGTTTCATAGATGAGTTGGCCGCCGACCTTCTTCTTTCTGTTGTCAGCTTGTTTCACCACTTTCATCTTATGACAAACTCCATCACATCCTATCGCTTTTGCTGTCCAAGAAGTCACGTTTGTAATGTAAAAATATGACTTAAAGTGTCACGTATCAGGAACGAACCCAAAAGCAGACGGCACAACCAGGTAAGGGAAGAATCAACTTTTTATTGAAGTAACCGATCTCAAGGGTAGAGCAGGAGTCGGCTCAGTGGCAGGTAGGCAAGCAGGCAGGCAGGCAGAAGTCCATGAAAGGCGACGTTCCAGCCAAGACTGGACCATAGTGGAGGCTTTTTAAGGGTGATGATCGCGTTGATGTCAAGGACGAGAGGCTGTGACAGCGAACGCTTAGATGTCAAGGCAAGTCCAGGGAGAGAGGCTGTGACATGGGGGGGTCAGCAGGTGTCAGGGGCAAACGCTTTGATGTCAAGGGCGAGAGGCTGTGACCGCGAACGCTTTGATGTCGAGGGCGAGAGGCTGTGACATAAAGCTAACTAAGATACAGCCATTGAGAAGACTTTTTACTGGTTTCTGACACAAATGTTTGTCTGGTTTCACCTATACGTCAGATTTTTCAATTGGAATTCAGTAAAAGAAAATCAAAGTACTTTGAGATGATCGTAGGGCGGAATAAAAGGCTTACAGCACCTGGTATTCCCAGGCGGTCTCCCATCCAGGTACTAACCAGGCCCGACCTATCTTTAGCTTCCGATATCGGACGAGATCGGGCGTTATCAGGCTGGTATGGCCGTAAGCCGTCGAGCTTGAGTCTTGCAGCTTTTTCATAGATGAGTTGGCCGCCGACCTTCTTCTTTCTGTTGTCAGCTTGTTTCCCCACTTTCATCTTATGACAAACTCCATCACATCCTATCGCTTTTGCTGTCCAAGGAGTCACGTTTGTAATTTAAAAATATGACTTAAAGTGTCACGTATCAGGAACGAACCCAAAAGCAGACGGGACAACCAGGTAAGAGAGAATCAAGTCTTTTTTGAAGTAACCGATCTCACGGGTAGAGCAGGAGTCGGCTCAGTGGCAGGCAGGCAAGCAGGCAGGCAAGCAGGCAGAAGTCCATGAAAGGCGACGTTCCAGCCAAGACTGGACCACAGTGGAGGCTTTTTAAGGGTTTTGATCGCGTTGATGTCAAGGGCGAGAGGCTGTGACAGCGAACGCTTAGATGTCAAGGCAAGTCCAGGGAGAGAGGCTGTGACAAGGGGGGTCAGCAGGTGTCAGGGGCAAACGCTTTGATGTCAAGGGCGAGAGGCTGTGACCGCGAACGCTTTGATGTCGAGGGCGAGAGGCTGTGACATAAAGCTAACTAAGATACAGCCATTGAGAAGACTTTTTACTGGTTTACTGACCCAAATGTTTGTCTGGTTTCACCTATACGTCAGATTTTTCAATTGGAATTCAGTAAAAGAAAATCAAAGTACTTTGAGATGATCGTAGGGCGGAATAAAAGGCTTACAGCACCTGGTATTCCCAGGCGGCCTCCCTTCCAGGTACTAACCGGGCTCGACCTTGCTTTAGCTTCCGAGATCGGACGAGATCGGGCGTTATCAGGCTGGTATGGCCGTAAGCCGTCGAGCTTGAGTCTTGCAGCTTTTTCATAGATGAGTTGGCCGCCGACCTTCTTCTTTCTGTTGTTAGCTTGTTTCACCACTTTCATCTTATGACAAACTCCATCACATCCTATCGCTTTTGCTGTCCAAGGAGTCACGTTTGTAATTTAAAAATATGACTTAAAGTGTCACGTATCAGGAACGAACCCAAAAGCAGACGGCACAACCAGGTAAGGGAGAATCAATTTTTTTTGAAGTAACCGATCTCACGGGTAGAGCAGGAGTCGGCTCAGTGACAGGTATGCAAGCAGGCAGGCAGGCAGGCAGGCAGAAGTCCATGAAAGGCGACGTTCCAGCCAAGACTGGACCACAGTGGAGGCTTTTTAAGGGTGATGATCGCGTTGATGTCAAGGGCGAGAGGCTGTGACAGCGAACGCTTAGATGTCAAGGCAAGTCCAGGGAGAGAGGCTGTGACAGGGGGGGGTCAGCAGGTGTCAGGGGCAAACGTTTTGATGTCAAGGGCGAGAGGCTGTGACCGCGAACGCTTTGATGTCGAGGGCGAGAGGCTGTGACACAAAGCTAAGTAAGATACAGAAATTGAGAAGACTTTTTACTGGTTTCTGACACAAATGTTTGTCTGGTTTCACCTATACGTCAGATTTTTCAATTGGAATTCAGTAAAAGAAAATCAAAGTACTTTGAGATGATCGTAGGGCGGAATAAAAGGCTTACAGCACCTGGTATTCCCAGGCGGCCTCCCTTCCAGGTACTAACCGGGCTCGACCTTGCTTTAGCTTCCGAGATCGGACGAGATCGGGCGTTATCAGGCTGGTATGGCCGTAAGCCGTCGAGCTTGAGTCTTGCAGCTTTTTCATAGATGAGTTGGCCGCCGACCTTCTTCTTTCTGTTGTTAGCTTGTTTCACCACTTTCATCTTATGACAAACTCCATCACATCCTATCGCTTTTGCTGTCCAAGGAGTCACGTTTGTAATGTAAAAATATGACTTAAAGTGTCACGTATCAGGAACGAACCCAAAAGCAGACGGGACAACCAGGTAAGGGAGAATCAAGTCTTTATTGAAGTAACCGATCTCACGGGTAGAGCAGGAGTCGGCTCAGTGGCAGGTAGGCAAGCAGGCAGGCAGGCAGAAGTCCATGAAAGGCGACGTTCCAGCCAAGACTGGACCATAGTGGAGGCTTTTTAAGGGTGATGATCGCGTTGATGTCAAGGACGAGAGGCTGTGACAGCGAACGCTTTGATGTCAAGGCAAGTCCAGGGAGAGAGGCTGTGACAGGGGGGGTCAGCGGGTGTCAGGGGCAAACGCTTTGATGTCAAGGGCGAGAGGCTGTGACCGCGAACGCTTTGATGTCGAGGGCGAGAGGCTGTGACATAAAGCTCACTAAATAACAGCCATTGAGAAGACTTTTTACTGGTTTCTGACCCAAATGTTTGTCTGGTTTCACCTATACGTCAGATTTTTCAATTGGAATCCAGTAAAAGAAAATCAAAGTACTTTGAGATGATCGTAGGGCGGAATAAAAGGCTTACAACACCTGGTATTCCCAGGCGGTCTCCCATCCAGGTACTAACCAGGCCCGACCTTACTTTTGCTTCCGAGATCGGACGAGATCGGGCGTTATCAGGCTGGTATGGCCGTAAGCCGTCAAGCTTGAGTCTTGCAGCTTTTTCATAGATGAGTTTGCCGCCGACCTTCTTCTTTCTGTTGTCAGCTTGTTTCACCACTTTCATCTTATGACAAACTCCATCACATCCTATCGCTTTTGCTGTCCAAGAAGTCACGTTTGTAATGTAAAAATATGACTTAAAGTGTCACGTATCAGGAACGAACCCAAAAGCAGACGGCACAACCAGGTAAGGGAAGAACCAACTTTTTATTGAAGTAACCAATCTCACGGGTAGAGCAGGAGTCGGCTCAGTGGCAGGTAGGCAAGCAGGCAGGCAGGCAGGCAGAAGTCCATGAAAGGCGACGTTCCAGCCAAGACTGGACCATAGTGGAGGCTTTTTAAGGGTGATGATCGCGTTGATGTCAAGGACGAGAGGCTGTGACAGCGAACGCTTAGTTGTCAAGGCAAGTCCAGGGAGAGAGGCTCTGACAGGGGGAGGGTCAGCAGGTGTCAGGGGCAAACGCTTTGATGTCAAGGGTGAGAGGCTGTGACCGCGAACGCTTTGATGTCGAGGGCAAGAGGCTGTGACATAAAGCTAACTAAGATACAGCCATTGAGAAGACTTTTTACTGGTTTCTGACCCAAATGTTTGTCTGGTTTCACCTATACGTCAGATTTTTCAATTGGAATTCAGTAAAAGAAAATCAAAGTACTTTGAGATGATCGTAGGGCGGAATAAAAGGCTTACAGCACCTGGTATTCCCAGGCGGTCTCCCATCCAGGTACTAAACAGGCCCGACCTTGCTTTAGCTTCCGAGATCGGGCGTTATCAGGCTGGTATGGCCGTAAGCCGTCGAGCTTGAGTCTTGCAGCTTTTTCATAGATGAGTTTGCCGCCGACCTTCTTCTTTCTGTTGTCACCTTGTTTCCCCACTTTCATCTTATGACAAGCTCCATCACATCCTATCGCTTTTGCTGTCCAAGAAGTCACGTTTGTAATGTAAAAATATGACTTAAAGTGTCGCGTATCAGGAACGAACCCAAAAGCAGACGGCACAACCAGGTAAGGGAAGAACCAACTTTTTATTAAAGTAACCGATCTCACGGGTAGAGCAGGAGTCGGCTCAGTGGCAGGTAGGCAAGCAGGCAGGCAAGCAGGCAGAAGTCCATGAAAGGCGACGTTCCAGCCAAGACTGGACCACAGTGGAGGCTTTTTAAGGGTGATGATCGCGTTGATGTCAAGGGCGAGAGGCTGTGACAGCGAACGCTTAGATGTCAAGGCAAGTCCAGGGAGAGAGGCTGTGACAGGGGGGGTCAGCAGATGTCAGGGGCAAACGCTTTGATGTCAAGGGCGAGAGGCTGTGACCGCGAACGCTTTGATGTCGAGGGCGAGAGGCTGTGACATAAAGCTAACTAAGATACAGAAATTGAGAAGACTTTTTACTGGTTTCTGACACAAATGTTTGTCTGGTTTCACCTATAGGTCAGATTTTTCAATTGGAAATCAGTAAAAGAAAATCAAAGTAGTTTGAGATGATCGTAGGGCGGAATAAAAGGCTTACAGCACCTGGTATTCCCAGGCGGTCTCCCATCCAGGTACTAACCAGGCCCGACCTTACTTTTGCTTCCGAGATCGGACGAGATCGGGCGTTATCAGGCTGGTATGGCCGTAAGCCGTCAAGCTTGAGTCTTGCAGCTTTTTCATAGATGAGTTGGCCGCCGACCATCTTCTTTCTGTTGTCAGCTTGTTTCACCACTTTCATCTTATGACAAACTCCATCACATCCTATCGCTTTTGCTGTCCAAGAAGTCACGTTTGTAATGTAAAAATATGACTTAAACTGTCACGTATCAGGAACGAACCCAAAAGCAGACGGCACAAGCAGGTAAGGGAAGAATCAACTTTTTATTGAAGTAACCGATCTCACGGGTAGAGCAGGAGTCGGCTCAGTGGCAGGTAGGCAAGCAGGCAGGCAAGCAGGCAGAAGTCCATGAAAGGCGACGTTCCAGCCAAGACTGGACCATAGTGGAGGATTTTTAAGGGTGATGATCGCGTTGATGTCAAGGGCGAGAGGCTGTGACAGCGAACGCTTAGATGTCAAGGTAAGTCCAGGGAGAGAGGCTGTGACAGGGGGGGTCAGCAGGTGTCAGGGGCAAACGCTTTGATGTCAAGGGCGAGAGGCTGTGACATAAAGCTCACTAAGATACAGCCATTGAGAAGACTTTTTACTGGTTTCTGACCCAAATGTTTAGTCTGGTTTCACCTATACGTCAGATTTTTCAATTGGAATTCAGTAAAAGAAAATCAAAGTACTTTGAGATGATCGTAGGGCGGAATAAAAGGCTTACAGCACCTGGTATTCCCAGGCGCTCTCCCATCCAGGTACTAACCGGGCCCGACCTTGCTTTAGCTTCCGAGATCGGACGAGATCGGGCGTTATCAGGCTGGTATGGCCGTAAGCCGTCGAGCTTGAGTCTTGCAGCTGTTTCATAGATGAGTTGGCCGCCGACCTTCTTCTTTCTGTTGTCAGCTTGTTTCACCACTTTCATCTTATGACAAACTCCATCACATCCTATCGCTTTTGCTGTCCAAGAAGTCACGTTTGTAATGTAAAAATATGACGTAAAGTGTCACGTATCAGGAACGAACCCAAAGCAGACGGCACAACCAGGTAAGGGAAGAATCAACTTTTTATTGAAGTAACCGATCTCAAGGGTAGAGCAGGAGTCGGCTCAGTGGCAGGAAGGCAAGCAGGCAGGCAGGCAGAAGTCCATGAAATGCGACGTTCCAGCCAAGACTGGACCATAGTGGAGGCTTTTTAAGGGTGATGATCGCGTTGATGTCAAGGACGAGAGGCTGTGACAGCGAACGCTTAGATGTCAAGGCAAGTCCAGGGAGAGAGGCTTTGACAGGGGGGGTCAGCAGGTGTCAGGGGCAAACGCTTTGATGTCAAGGGCGAGAGGCTGTGACCGCGAACGCTTTGATGTCGAGGGCGAGAGGCTGTGACATAAAGCTAACTAAGATACAGCCATTGAGAAGACTTTTTACTGGTTTCTGACACAAATGTTTGTCTGGTTTCACCTATACGTCAGATTTTTCAATTGGAATTCAGTAAAAGAAAATCAAAGTACTTTGAGATGATCGTAGGGCGGAATAAAAGGCTTACAGCACCTGGTATTCCCAGGCGGTCTCCCATCCAGGTACTAACCAGGCCCGACCGTGCTTTAGCTTCCGAGATCGGGCGTTATCAGGATGGTATGGCCGTAAGCCGTCGAGCTTGAGTCTTGCAGCTTTTTCATAGATGAGTTGGCCGCCGACCTTCTTCTTTCTGTTGTCAGCTTGTTTCACCACTTTCATCTTATGACAAACTCCATCACATCCTATCGCTTTTGCTGTCCAAGGAGTCACGTTTGTAATGTAAAAATATGACTTAAAGTGTCACGTATCAGGAACGAACCCAAAAGCAGACGGGACAACCAGGTAAGGGAGAATCAAGTCTTTTTTGAAGTAACCGATCTCACGTGTAGAGCAGGAGTCGGCTCAGTGGCAGGCAGGCAAGCAGGCAGGCAAGCAGGCAGAAGTCCATGAAAGGCGACGTTCCAGCCAAGACTGGACCACAGTGGAGGCTTTTTAAGGGTGATGATCGCGTTGATGTCAAGGACGAGAGGCTGTGACAGCGAACGCTTAGTTGTCAAGGCAAGTCCAGGGAGAGAGGCTCTGACAGGGGGAGGGTCAGCAGGTGTCAGGGGCAAACGCTTTGATGTCAAGGGTGAGAGGCTGTGACCGCGAACGCTTTGATGTCGAGGGCAAGAGGCTGTGACATAAAGCTAACTAAGATACAGCCATTGAGAAGACTTTTTACTGGTTTCTGACCCAAATGTTTGTCTGGTTTCACCTATACGTCAGATTTTTCAATTGGAATTCAGTAAAAGAAAATCAAAGTACTTTGAGATGATCGTAGGGCGGAATAAAAGGCTTACAGCACCTGGTATTCCCAGGCGGTCTCCCATCCAGGTACTAACCAGGCCCGACCTTGCTTTAGCTTCCGAGATCGGGCGTTATCAGGCTGGTATGGCCGTAAGCCGTCGAGCTTGAGTCTTGCAGCTTTTTCATAGATGAGTTTGCCGCCGACCTTCTTCTTTCTGTTGTCAGCTTGTTTCCCCACTTTCATCTTATGACAAGCTCCATCACATCCTATCGCTTTTGCTGTCCAAGAAGTCACGTTTGTAATGTAAAAATATGACTTAAAGTGTCGCGTATCAGGAACGAACCCAAAAGCAGACGGCACAACCAGGTAAGGGAAGAACCAACTTTTTATTGAAGTAACCGATCTCACGGGTAGAGCAGGAGTCGGCTCAGTGGCAGGTAGGCAAGCAGGCAGGCAAGCAGGCAGAAGTCCATGAAAGGCGACGTTCCAGCCAAGACTGGACCACAGTGGAGGCTTTTTAAGGGTGATGATCGCGTTGATGTCAAGGGCGAGAGGCTGTGACAGCGAACGCTTAGATGTCAAGGCAAGTCCAGGGAGAGAGGCTGTGACAGGGGGGGTCAGCAGATGTCAGGGGCAAACGCTTTGATGTCAAGGGCGAGAGGCTGTGACCGCGAACGCTTTGATGTCGAGGGCCAGAGGCTGTGACATAAAGCTAACTAAGATACAGAAATTGAGAAGACTTTTTACTGGTTTCTGACCCAAATGTTTAGTCTGGTTTCACCTATATGTCAGATTTTTCAATTGGAATTCAGTAAAAGAAAATCAAAGTAGTTTGAGATGATCGTAGGGCGGAATAAAAGGCTTACAGCACCTGGTATTCCCAGGCGCTCTCCCATCCAGGTACTAATCGGGCCCGACCTTGCTTTAGCTTCCGAGATCGGACGAGATCGGGCGTTATCAGGCTGGTATGGCCGTAAGCCGTCGAGCTTGAGTCTTGCAGCTTTTTCATAGATGAGTTGGCCGCCGACCTTCTTCTTTCTGTTGTCAGCTTGTTTCACCACTTTCATCTTATGACAAACTCCATCACATCCTATCGCTTTTGCTGTCCAAGGAGTCACGTTTGTAATGTAAAAATATGACTTAAAGTGTCACGTATCAGGAACGAACCCAAAAGCAGACGGGACAACCAGGTAAGGGAGAATCAAGTCTTTTTTGAAGTAACCGATCTCACGGGTAGAGCAGGAGTCGGCTCAGTGGCAGGTAGGCAAGCAGGCAGGCAAGCAGGCAGAAGTCCATGAAAGGCGACGTTCCAGCCAAGACTGGACCACAGTGGAGGCTTTTTAAGGGTGATGATCGCGTTGATGTCAAGGGCGAGAGGCTGTGACAGCGAACGCTTAGATGTCAAGGCAAGTCCAGGGAGAGAGGCTGTGACAGGGGGGGTCAGCAGATGTCAGGGGCAAACGCTTTGATGTCAAGGGCGAGAGGCTGTGACCGCGAACGCTTTGATGTCGAGGGCGAGAGGCTGTGACATAAAGCTAACTAAGATACAGCCATTGAGAAGACTTTTTACTGGTTTCTGACACAAATGTTTGTCTGGTTTCACCTATACGTCAGATTTTTCAATTGCAATTCAGTAAAAGAAAATCAAAGTACTTTGAGATGATCGTAGGGCGGAATAAAAGGCTTACAGCACCTGGTATTCCCAGGCGGCCTCCCTTCCAGGTATTAACCGGGCTCGACCTTGCTTTAGCTTCCGAGATCGGACGAGATCGAGCGTTATCAGGCTGGTATGGCCGTAAGCCGTCAAGCTTGAGTCTTGCAGCTTTTTCATAGATGAGTTTGCCGCCGACCTTCTTCTTTCTGTTGTCAGCTTGTTTCCCCACTTTCATCTTATGACAAGCTCCATCACATCCTATCGCTTTTGCTGTCCAAGAAGTCACGTTTGTAATGTAAAAATATGACTTAAAGTGTCGCGTATCAGGAACGAACCCAAAAGCAGACGGCACAACCAGGTAAGGGAAGAACCAACTTTTTATTGAAGTAACCGATCTCACGGGTAGAGCAGGAGTCGGCTCAGTGGCAGGTAGGCAAGCAGGCAGGCAAGCAGGCAGAAGTCCATGAAAGGCGACGTTCCAGCCAAGACTGGACCACAGTGGAGGCTTTTTAAGGGTGATGATCGCGTTGATGTCAAGGGCGAGAGGCTGTGACAGCGAACGCTTAGATGTCAAGGCAAGTCCAGGGAGAGAGGCTGTGACAGGGGGGGTCAGCAGATGTCAGGGGCAAACGCTTTGATGTCAAGGGCGAGAGGCTGTGACCGCGAACGCTTTGATGTCGAGGGCGAGAGGCTGTGACATAAAGCTAACTAAGATACAGCCATTGAGAAGACTTTTTACTGGTTTCTGACCCAAATGTTTGTCTGGTTTCACCTATACGTCAGATTTTTCAATTGGAATTCAGTAAAAGAAAATCAAAGTACTTTGAGATGATCGTAGGGCGGAATAAAAGGCTTACAGCACCTGGTATTCCCAGTCGGCCTCACTTTCAGGTATTAACCGGGCTCGACCTTGCTTTAGCTTCCGAGATCGGACGAGATCGGGCGTTATCAGGCTGGTATGGCCGTAAGCCGTCAAGCTTGACTCTTGCAGCTTTTTCATAGATGAGTTGGCCGCCGACCTTCTTCTTTCTGTTGTCAGCTTGTTTCACCACTTTCATCTTATGACAAACTCCATCACATCCTATCGCTTTTGCTGTCCAAGAAGTCACGTTTGTAATGTAAAAATATGACTTAAAGTGTCACGTATCAGGAACGAACCCAAAAGCAGACGGCACAACCAGGTAAGGGAAAAATCAACTTTTTATTGAAGTAACCGATCTCACGGGTAGAGCAGGAGTCGGCTCAGTGGCAGGTAGGCAAGCAGGCAGGCAGGCAGAAGTCCATGAAAGGCGACGTTCCAGCCAAGACTGGACCATAGTGGAGGCTTTTTAAGGGTGATGATCGCGTTGATGTCAAGGGCGAGAGGCTGTGACAGCGAACGCTTAGTTGTCAAGGCAAGTCCAGGGAGAGAGGCTCTGACAGGGGGAGGGTCAGCAGGTGTCAGGGGCAAACGCTTTGATGTCAAGGGCGAGAGGCTGTGACCGCGAACGCTTTGATGTCGAGGGCGAGAGGCTGTGACATAAAGCTAACTAAGATACAGCCATTGAGAAGACTTTTTACTGGTTTCTGACCCAAATGTTTGTCTGGTTTCACCTATACGTCAGATTTTTCAATTGGAATTCAGTAAAAGAAAATCAAAGTACTTTGAGATGATCGTAGGGCGGAATAAAAGGCTTACAGCACCTGGTATTCCCAGGCGGTCTCCCATCCAGGTACTAACCAGGCCCGACCTTGCTTTAGCTTCCGATATCGGACGAGATCGGGCGTTATCAGGCTGGTATGGCCGTAAGCCGTCGAGCTTGAGTCTTGCAGCTTTTTCATAGATGAGTTGGCCGCCGACCTTCTTCTTTCTGTTGTCAGCTTGTTTCCCCACTTTCATCTTATGACAAACTCCATCACATCCTATCGCTTTTGCTGTCCAAGGAGTCACGTTTGTAATTTAAAAATATGACTTAAAGTGTCACGTATCAGGAACGAACCCAAAAGCAGACGGGACAACCAGGTAAGGGAGAATCAAGTTTTTTTGAAGTAACCGATCTCACGGGTAGAGCAGGAGTCGGCTCAGGGGCAGGCAGGCAAGCAGGCAGGCAAGCAGGCAGAAGTCCATGAAAGGCGACGTTCCAGCCAAGACTGGACCACAGTGGAGGCTTTTTAAGGGTGATGATCGCGTTGATGTCAAGGGCGAGAGGCTGTGACAGCGAACGCTTAGATGTCAAGGCAAGTCCAGGGAGAGAGGCTGTGACAGGGGGGGTCAGCAGGTGTCAGGGGCAAACGCTTTGATGTCAAGGGCGAGAGGCTGTGACCGCGAACGCTTTGATGTCGAGGGCGAGAGGCTGTGACATAAAGCTAACTAAGATACAGAAATTGAGAAGACTTTTTACTGGTTTCTGACACAAATGTTTGTCTGGTTTCACCTATAGTTCAGATTTTTCAATTGGAAATCAGTAAAAGAAAATCAAAGTACTTTGAGATGATCGTAGGGCGGAATAAAAGGCTTACAGCACCTGGTATTCCCAGGCGGTCTCCCATCCAGGTACTAACCAGGCCCGACCTTACTTTTGCTTCCGAGATCGGACGAGATCGGGCGTTATCAGGCTGGTATGGCCGTAAGCCGTCAAGCTTGAGTCTTGCATCTTTTTCATAGATGAGTTGGCCTTCGACCTTCTTCTTTCTGTTGTCAGCTTGTTTCACCACTTTCATCTTATGACAAACTCCATCACATCCTATCGCTTTTGCTGTCCAAGAAGTCACGTTTGTAATGTAAAAATATGACTTAAAGTGTCACGTATCAGGAACGAACCCAAAAGCAGACGGCACAACCAGGTAAGGGAAAAATCAACTTTTTATTGAAGTAACCGATCTCACGGGTAGAGCAGGAGTCGGCTCAGTGGCAGGTAGGCAAGCAGGCAGGCAGGCAGAAGTCCATGAAAGGCGACGTTCCAGCCAAGACTGGACCATAGTGGAGGCTTTTTAAGGGTGATGATCGCGTTGATGTCAAGGGCGAGAGGCTGTGACAGCGAACGCTTAGTTGTCAAGGCAAGTCCAGGGAGAGAGGCTCTGACAGGGGGAGGGTCAGCAGGTGTCAGGGGCAAACGCTTTGATGTCAAGGGCGAGAGGCTGTGACCGCGAACGCTTTGATGTCGAGGGCGAGAGGCTGTGACATAAAGCTAACTAAGATACAGCCATTGAGAAGACTTTTTACTGGTTTCTGACCCAAATGTTTGTCTGGTTTCACCTATACGTCAGATTTTTCAATTGGAATTCAGTAAAAGAAAATCAAAGTACTTTGAGATGATCGTAGGGCGGAATAAAAGGCTTACAGCACCTGGTATTCCCAGGCGGTCTCCCATCCAGGTACTAACCAGGCCCGACCTTGCTTTAGCTTCCGAGATCGGGCGTTATCAGGCTGGAATGGCCGTAAGCCGTCGAGCTTGAGTCTTGCAGCTTTTTCATAGATGAGTTGGCCGCCGACCTTCTTCTTTCTGTTGTCAGCTTGTTTCCCCACTTTCATCTTATGACAAACTCCATCACATCCTATCGCTTTTGCTGTCCAAGGAGTCACGTTTGTAATTTAAAAATATGACTTAAAGTGTCACGTATCAGGAACGAACCCAAAAGCAGACGGGACAACCAGGTAAGGGAGAATCAAGTCTTTTTTGAAGTAACCGGTCTCACGGGTAGAGCAGGAGTCGGCTCAGTGGCAGGCAGGCAAGCAGGCAGGCAAGTAGGCAGAAGTCCATGAAAGGCGACGTTCCAGCCAAGACTGGACCACAGTGGAGGCTTTTTAAGGGTGATGATCGCGTTGATATCAAGGGCGAGAGGCTGTGACAGCGAACGCTTTGATGTCAAGGCAAGTCCAGGGAGAGAGGCTGTGACAGGGGGGGTCAGCAGGTGTCAGGGGCAAACGCTTTGATGTCAAGGGCGAGAGGCTGTGACCGCGAACGCTTTGATGTCGAGGGCGAGGGGCTGTGACATAAAGCTCACTAAGATACTGCCATTGAGAAGACTTTTTACTGGTTTCTGACCCAAATGTTAGTCTGGTTTAACCCATACGTCAGATTTTTCAATTGGAATTCAGTAAAAGAAAATCAAAGTACTTTGAGATGATCGTAGGGCGGAATAAAAGGCTTACAGCACCTGGTATTCCCAGGCGGCCTCCCTTCCAGGTACTAACCGGGCTCGACCTTGCTTTAGCTTCCGAGATCGGACGAGATCGGGCGGTATCAGGCTGGTATGGCCGTCAGCCGTCGAGCTGGAGCCTTGCAGTTTTTTAATATATGAGTTGGCCGCCGACCTTCTTTCTGTTGTCAGCTTGTTTCACCACTTTCATCTTATGACAAACTCCATCACATCCTATCGCTTTTGCTGTCCAAGGAGTCACGTTTGTAATTTAAAAATATGACTTAAAGTGTCACGTATCAGGAACGAACCCAAAAGCAGACGGCACAACCAGGTAAGGGAAGAATCAATTTTTTTTGAAGTAACCGATCTCACGGGTAGAGCAGGAGTCGGCTCAGTGGCAGGTAGGCAAGCAGGCAGGCAGGCAGGCAGGCAGGCAGAAGTCCATGCAAGGCGACGTTCCAGCCAAGACTGGACCACAGTGGAGGCTTTTTAAGGGTGATGATCGCGTTGATGTCAAGGGCGAGAGGCTGTGACCGCGAACGCTTTGATGTTGAGGGCGAGAGGCTGTGACCGCGAACGCTTTGATGTTGAGGGCGAGAGGCTGTGACACAAAGCTAAGTAAGATACAGCCATTGAGAAGACTTTTTACTGGTTTCTGACACAAATGTTTGTCTGGTTTCACCTACAGGTCAGATTTTTCAATTGGAATTCAGTAAAAGAAAATGAAAGTACTTTGAGATGATCGTAGGGCGGAATAAAAGGCTTAGAGCACCTGGTATTCCCAGGCGGTCTCCCATCCAGGTACTAACCAGGCCCGACCTTACTTTTTCTTCCGAGATCGGACGAGATCGGGCGTTATCAGGCTGGTATGGCCGTAAGCCGTCAAACTTGAGTCTTGCAGCTTTTTCATAGATGAGTTGGCCGCCGACCTTCTTCTTTCTGTTGTCAGCTTGTTTCACCACTTTCTCCTTATGACAAACTCCATCACATCCTATCGCTTTTGCTGTCCAAGAAGTCACGTTTGTAATGTAAAAATATGACTTAAAGTGTCACGTATCAGGAACGAACCCAAAAGCAGACGGCACAACCAGGTAAGGGAAGAATCAACTTTTTAATGAAGTAACCGATCTCACGGGTAGAGCAGGAGTCGGCTCAGTGGCAGGTAGGCAAGCAGGCAGGCAGGCAGAAGTCCATGAAAGGCGACGTTCCAGCCAAGACTGGACCATAGTGGAGGCTTTTTAAGGGTGATGATCGCGTTGATGTCAAGGGCTGTGACAGCGAACGCTTAGTTGTCAAGGCAAGTCCAGGGAGAGAGGCTGTGACAGGGGGGTCAGCTGGTGTCAGGGGAAGTACGCTTTGATGTCAAGGGCGAAAGGCTGTGACAGCGAACGCTTTGATGTCAAGGCAAGTCCAGGGAGAGAGGCTGTGACAGGGGGGGTCAGCAGGTGTCAGGGGCAAACGCTTTGATGTCAAGGGCGAGAGGCTGTGACCGCGAACGCTTTGATGTCGAGGGCGAGAGGCTGTGACATAAAGCTAACTAAGATACAGCCACTGAGAAGACTTTTTACTGGTTTCTGACCCAAATTTTTGTCTGGTTTCACCTATACGTCAGATTTTTCAATTGGAATTCAGTAAAAGAAAATCAAAGTACTTTGAGATGATCGTAGGGCGGAATAAAAGGCTTACAGCACCTTGTATTCCCAGGCGGTCTCCCATCCAGGTACTAACCAGGCCCGACCTTGCTTTAGCTTCCGAGATCGGACGAGATCGGGCGTTATCAGGCTGG
The DNA here is from genome assembly GCF_029633865.1 of Lampris incognitus. Classification (NCBI taxonomy): domain Eukaryota; kingdom Metazoa; phylum Chordata; class Actinopteri; order Lampriformes; family Lampridae; genus Lampris; species Lampris incognitus. The sequence goes on from NC_079228.1 coordinate 3,957,120, forward strand.
TATGGCCGTAAGCCGTCGAGCTTGAGTCTTGCAGCTTTTTCATAGATGAGTTGGCCGCCGACCTTCTTCTTTCTGTTGTCAGCTTGTTTCCCCACTTTCATCTTATGACAAACTCCATCACATCCTATCGCTTTTGCTGTCCAAGGAGTCACGTTTGTAATGTAAAAATATGACTTAAAGTGTCACGTATCAGGAACGAACCCAAAAGCAGACGGGACAACCAGGTAAGGGAGAATCAAGTCTTTTTTGAAGTAACCGATCTCACGGGTAGAGCAGGAGTCGGCTCAGTGGCAGGCAGGCAAGCAGGCAGGCAGGCAGAAGTCCATGAAAGGCGACGTTCCAGCCAAGACTGGACCATAGTGGAGGCTTTTTAAGGGTGATGATCGCGTTGATGTCAAGGACGAGAGGCTGTGACAGCGAACGCTTAGATGTCAAGGCAAGTCCAGGGAGAGAGGCTGTGACAGGGGGGTCAGCGGGTGTCAGGGGCAAACGCTTTGATGTCAAGGGCGAGAGGCTGTGACCGCGAACGCTTTGATGTCGATGGCGAGAGGCTGTGACATAAAGCTAACTAAGATACAGCCATTGAGAAGACTTTTTACTGGTTTCTGACCTAAATGTTTGTCTGGTTTCACCTATACGTCAGATTTTTCAATTGGAATTCAGTAAAAGAAAATCAAAGTACTTTGAGATGATCGTAGGGCGGAATAAAAGGCTTACAGCACCTGGTATTCCCAGGCGGTCTCCCATCCAGGTACTAATCAGGCCTGACCTTACTTTAGCTTCCGAGATCGGACGAGATCGGGCGTTATCAGGCTGGTATGGCCGTAAGCCGTCAAGCTTGAGTCTTGCAGCTTTTTCATAGATGAGTTGGCCGCCGACCTTCTTCTTTCTGTTGTCAGCTTGCTTCACCACTTTCATCTTATGACAAACTCCATCACATCCTATCGCTTTTGCTGTCCAAGAAGTCACGTTTGTAATGTAAAAATATGACTTAAAGTGTCACGTATCAGGAACGAACCCAAAAGCAGACGGGACAACCAGGTAAGGGAAGAATCAACTTTTTATTGAAGTAACCGATCTCACGGGTAGAGCAGGAGTCGGCTCAGTGGCAGGTAGGCAAGCAGGCAGGCAGGCAGAAGTCCATGAAAGGCGACGTTCCAGCCAAGACTGGACCATAGTGGAGGCTTTTTAAGGGTGATGATCGCGTTGATGTCAAGGACGAGAGGCTGTGACAGCGAACGCTTAGATGTCAAGGCAAGTCCAGGGAGAGAGGCTGTGACAGGGGGGGTCAGCAGGTGTCAGGGGCAAACGCTTTGATGTCAAGGGCGAGAGGCTTTGACCGCGAACGCTTTGATGTCGAGGGCGAGAGGCTGTGACATAAAGCTCACTAAGATACAGCCATTGAGAAGACTTTTTACTGGTTTCTGACCCAAATGTTTGTCTGGTTTCACCTATACGTCAGATTTTTCAATTGGAATTCAGTAAAAGAAAATCAAAGTACTTTGAGATGATCGTAGGGCGGAATAAAAGGCTAACAGCACCTGGTATTCCCAGCCGGTCTCCCATCCAGGTACTAACCAGGCCCGACCTTGCTTTAGCTTCCGAGATCGGACGAGATCGGGCGTTATCAGGCTGGAATGGCCGTAAGCCGTCGAGCTTGAGTCTTGCAGCTTTTTCATAGATGAGTTGGCCGCCGACCTTCTTCTTTCTGTTGTCAGCTTGTTTCCCCACTTTCATCTTATGACAAACTCCATCACATCCTATCGCTTTTGCTGTCCAAGGAGTCACGTTTGTAATGTAAAAATATGACTTAAAGTGTCACGTATCAGGAACGAACCCAAAAGCAGACGGGACAACCAGGTAAGGGAGAATCAAGTCTTTTTTGAAGTAACCGATCTCACGGGTAGAGCAGGAGTCGGCTCAGTGGCAGGCAGGCAAGCAGGCAGGCAGGCAGAAGTCCATGAAAGGCGACGTTCCAGCCAAGACTGGACCATAGTGGAGGCTTTTTAAGGGTGATGATCGCGTTGATGTCAAGGACGAGAGGCTGTGACAGCGAACGCTTAGATGTCAAGGCAAGTCCAGGGAGAGAGGCTGTGACAGGGGGGTCAGCGGGTGTCAGGGGCAAACGCTTTGATGTCAAGGGCGAGAGGCTGTGACCGCGAACGCTTTGATGTCGACGGCGAGAGGCTGTGACATAAAGCTAACTAAGATACAGCCATTGAGAAGACTTTTTACTGGTTTCTGACCTAAATGTTTGTCTGGTTTCACCTATACGTCAGATTTTTCAATTGGAATTCAGTAAAAGAAAATCAAAGTACTTTGAGATGATCGTAGGGCGGAATAAAAGGCTTACAGCACCTGGTATTCCCAGGCGGTCTCCCATCCAGGTACTAACCAGGCCCGACCTCACTTTAGCTTCCGAGATCGGACGAGATCGGGCGTTATCAGGCTGGTATGGCCGTAAGCCGTCAAGCTTGAGTCTTGCAGCTTTTTCACTAACCAGGCCCGACCTTGCTTTAGCTTCCGAGATCGGGCGTTATCAGGATGGTATGGCCGTAAGCCGTCGAGGTGGAGTCTTGCAGCTTTTTCATAGATGAGTTGGCCGCCGACCTTCTTCTTTCTGTTGGCAGCTTGTTTCCCCACTTTCATCTTATGACAAACTCCATCACATCCTATCGCTTTTGCTGTCCAAGGAGTCACGTTTGTAATTTAAAAATATGACTTAAAGTGTCACGTATCAGGAACGAACCCAAAAGCAGACGGGACAACCAGGTAAGGGAGAATCAAGTCTTTATTGAAGTAACCGATCTCACGGGTAGAGCAGCAGTCGGGTCAGTGGCAGGTAGGCAAGCAGGTAGGCAAGCAGGCAGGCAGGCAGGCAGGCAGAAGTCCATGAAAGGCGACGTTCCAGCCAAGACTGGACCACAGTGGAGGCTTTTTAAGGGTGATGATCGCGTTGATGTCAAGGGCGAGAGACTGTGACAGCGAACGCTTTGATGTCAAGGCAAGTCCAGGGAGAAAGGCTGTGACAGGGGGGGTCAGCAGGTGTCAGGGGCAAACGCTTTGATGTCAAGGGCGAGAGGCTGCGACCGCGAACGCTTTGATGTCGCGGGCGAGAGGCTGTGACATAAAGCTAACTAAGATACAGAAATTGAGAAGACTTTTTACTGGTTTCTGACACAAATGTTTGTCTGGTTTCACCTATACGTCAGATTTTTCAATTGGAATTCAGTAAAAGAAAATCAAAGTACTTTGAGATGATCGTAGGGCGGAATAAAAGGCTTAGAGCACCTGGTATTCCCAGGCGGTCTCCCATCCAGGTACTAACCAGGCCCGACCTTACTTTAGCTTCCGAGATCGGACGAGATCGGGCGTTATCAGGCTGGTATGGCCGTAAGCCGTCAAGCTTGAGTCTTGCAGCTTTTTTATAGATGAGTTGGCCGCCGACCTTCTTCTTTCTGTTGTCAGCTTGTTTCACCACTTTCATCTTATGACAAACTCCATCACATCCTATCGCTTTTGCTGTCTAAGAAGTCACGTTTGTAATGTAAAAACATGACTTAAAGTGTCACGTATCAGGAACGAACCCAAAAGCAGACGGCACAACAAGGTAAGGGAAGAATCAACTTTTTATTGAAGCAACCGATCTCACGGGTAGAGCAGGAGTCGGCTCAGTGGCAGGTAGGCAAGCAGGCAGGCAGGCAGAAGTCCATGAAAGGCGACGTTCCAGCCAAGACTGGACCATAGTGGAGGCTTTTTAAGGGTGATGATCGCGTTGATGTCAAGGGCGAGAGGCTGTGACAGCGAACGCTTTGTTGTCAAGGCAAGTCCAGGGAGAGAGGCTCTGACAGGGAGGGTCAGCAGGTGTCAGGGGCAAACGCTTTGATGTCAAGGGCGAGAGGCTGTGACCGCGAACGCTTTGATGTCGAGGGCGAGAGGCTGTGACATAAAGCTAACTAAGATACAGCCATTGAGAAGACTTTTTACTGGTTTCTGACCCAAATGCTTGTCTGGTTTCACCTATACGTCAGATTTTTCAATTGGAATTCAGTAAAAGAAAATCAAAGTACTTTGAGATGATCGTAGGGCGGAATAAAAGGCTTACAGCACCTGGTATTCCCAGGCGGTCTCCCATCCAGGTACTAACCAGGCCCGACCTTGCTTTAGCTTCCGAGATCGGGCGTTATCAGGCTGGTATGGCCGTAAGCCGTCGAGCTTGAGTCCTGCAGCTTTTTCATAGATGATTTGGCCGCCGAACTTCTTCTTTCTGTTGGCAGCTTGTTTCCCCACTTTCATCTTATGACAAACTCCATCACATCCTATCGCTTTTGCTGTCCAAGGAGTCACGTTTGTAATGTAAAAATATGACTTAAAGTGTCACGTATCAGGAACGAACCCAAAAGCAGACGGCACAACCAGGTAAGGGAGAATCAAGTCTTTATTGAAGTAACCGATCTCACGGGTAGAGCAGGAGTCGGCTCAGTGGCAGGTAGGCAAGCAGGCAGGCAAGCAGTTAGTAGTCCATGAAAGGCGACGTTCCAGCCAAGACTGGACCACAGTGGAGGCTTTTTAAGGGTGATGATCGCGTTGATGTCAAGGGCGAGAGGCTGTGACAGCGAACGCTTTGATGTCAAGGCAAGTCCAGGGAGAGAGGCTGTGACAGGGGGGTCAGCAGGTGTCAAGGGCAAACGCTTTGATGTCAAGGGCGAGAGGCTGTGACCGCGAACGCTTTGATGTCGAGGGCGAGAGGCTGTGACATAAAGCTAAGTAAGATACAGAAATTGAGAAGACTTTTTACTGGTTTCTGACCCAAATGTTTGTCTGGTTTCACCTATACGTCAGATTTTTCAATTGGAATTCAGTAAAAGAAAATCAAAGTACTTTGAGATGATCGTAGGGCGGAATAAAAGGCTTACAGCACCTGGTATTCCCAGGCGGTCTCCCATCCAGGTACTAACCAGGCCCGACCTTGCTTTAGCTTCCGAGATCGGACGAGATCGGGCGTTATTTTTTTTTTGTCTTTTATTATGAAAATATATTTTTGGGAACAAAAATACATTTTTGATTGCATGTATTGTCCATCAATTCCACATTGTTACATTTGTTTTACACTTTGTTTCGCTTACACAAGATAGTATCCGTCTGTCTTTATACATAAAAGAAAGCCATGCTTTCCAAATCATCAACTTAAATCAGCGCTTTGGAACCAGAACAGAAAATGAAACAAATCAGCCCTTTGAACAAGCCTTAGACTGTGTTTTTAAAAGAAAGTGACATTAAAACACCACTTTGAGATTTTAAATGACACACATTCCACATTAAACAGAATGATCCCATCCTCCCCTTAACTTCAATAAAAACATAACAGAGAAAGTTAAAAGAAAACCGTAACTCGTCTTTAACTCTGTTTATATTTACCCTTCCAATAATCATCATTTTCCGTTCACATCATTTCAGACTTTTTCCTCCCCTCCCTCCCTCCCTCCCTCCCTCCCTCCCTCACCAGTTCCACACAATCTCCCCCCTCCTGTTGAGGGAGAGGAGATGGCTGTCTCTGATGAAGAGCCGGGTTAAGTCCGCATCGCCGTGCGTCAGTCTGTAATGTGTTTGTTTTTTGACCATGTTTTTGAAAATGTTCCAAACCGGGATGATTCTGCGTTCAAAGTGCGCAATGTTCCGACGTGATTTGACGGCCCACCGGGCGTGACTTAAGAGGAATTTGCACAGCGCTGCGTTCTTCACCCTGCTCTTCTCCCACACTCCAAACACAAAGAATACATCCCACGAATCCCCGCTGTCCCAAATTAATCCCAGTTTGTTGACTAAGCACTTTTTCAGGGATTCAAAGAAGCTCGCCAGCTCCGAGCAGTGGCCGTACATGTGCAATAGTGTTTTAGGCAGCAGGCCACAGACGTCGCACTCCCTGCCGACCCCCTTGTCAAACTGGTGCAGAATAACGTTAGTGAACACTTTGTTGTGTCGGATTTTGTAGTCGTTGTCTTCTGCCTCAATGCTGTTCCCTCTCACCCTCCATTGTCCCCAGATTTGTCCCACATTCAAATTGGGCATAACTTTGCCCCAGAACGGCAGAGAGGTCGGACGTTGCGACGCCTGTGCCAGAAACATTCCATAGATCTGTTTGCTTGTCAACCTGTGTATACTCCTCCACTCTCCTCCTTGCTCCACCAACATGGCTGGGAGCTCCCCCTCTCTGTTCTGTACCACTCTCCGCTCTATGGTTGTCCGCCATTCTTTTGGAATGCTTTCCTTTAAATCGTTATAATAGCTTGTTGTCTCCGTAATTTTGGCCTCATAGTTTATCTCCTTTATACTGTCATATATGGCTTGGGGGGGGAGAAAACCCGGCATCAGTTCATACATGACGTCCTTCAACTGGACCAAACCTGCTGTTAACATGTCATTATTACATAGAAGCTTACCTGTCTTTTGAATTTTCTTATTTAGAAAGATTGGCATTTCTCTGATGACGTTTACCGAGTCACATGCATAGTCTATATGCTTTAGAAATTCCGCGTGAGCGGACAGGACTTCTCTATAGAAACCTGGAAGCCCCGCCATCATCGGTCTCTTTAGTTGCATCAGCAGCACAAAATCGCCTATGTGAAATACCTTGTTTATGAAGTAAGCCATCAGGCTTTTCCAGCCGTGGGCTGTGGAGTCACACAGATATTTTTGCACAGTTTTGATCCTGAACGCCCTTTTTTTGCTTTCTATATCTACTAATTGAAGTCCTCCCTCTCTGTACTTACTTATTAATGTTTTTCGTGCTATTTTACTTACTTTTGCCCTCCACAAAAAATTGGTTATAATTTCATTTATTCTGTTTAATACCCATAAGGGTAGTTCTATAACTGCTAATGTATAGTTTAGTTTTGACAATATTAAGTTGTTTAGAACCACTACTCTACCTTTGAGTTTTAGGTCTCTCAGTTTCCAATAATTTAGACATTTTTCTATTTTATTAATAATTTCCGTCCATGACAGATCACGAGCTGCCACTACATCTTTACCGATGTAGGTACCTAGAATTTTTATATGCTTGCTTTGTATTTTAAAAGGTGTGGTCTCCTGCTGAGGCTCAGCCATGTTAATGAACATGATTTCTGACTTACCTACATTTATGCGGGAGCCAGAGGCTCGACCGTACATGTTTATTACTGCCATTGCTCTCTCTATGCTTGCCATGTCCTTTACTGTTAGGGTGGTGTCATCAGCAAATTGCTGGACGACACAGGATCCTCCCCCTGGTAACTCAATACCTCTAATACCCTTGTCTTGTTTTAATAGAATTCCTAGTGGCTCTGCTATTATTGTGTACAGGATTGAGGATAGTGGACAGCCTTGTCTGACCGACCTTTCCAGAGGAAACGCATCAGTGGTTGCACCGTTGCATTTGACCTTACCTGTAGCTTTGCTATAAAATAATTTTACCCAAGTTAGAAATCTGTCTCCAAAACCTACCTTCTCCAGTACATTAAACATAAATTGATGCTCTACTCGGTCAAAGGCTTTATTGAAGTCAATGGCCAGAAGGACACCTGCTTGATCTGTCTCTTTTAAATACTCCACCACATCTCTTATGGTGCGTACTGTGTCAGTGACTTCTCTCCCTGGCACACTATAAGCCTGGGTGGCTTCTATTATTGTATGTAATATTTGTTTGAGTCTGTTTGCGAATATTTTCATTAGTATTTTGTAGTCATTGTTCAACAGAGTAATGGGCCTATAATTTGTTAGTTTATCCTTCTCCCCTTTCTTAAAAATTAAAGTGATCAAGCCTAGAGTCATTGACTCCGGTACCTTCTGTTCTTTTTCCATTGTTTTATACAATTTCAGTAGTGTTGGTTTGAGCGTGTTGCAGAAAGCTTTATAGAAGTTTGCCGTCAACCCATCACTACCTGGGCTTTTATTTGACATCATTTGATTTATTGCACACTCTATATCTTCCTCAGTTATTTCCTGTTCACACGCTGATTTATCCTCATCATTTAATTTAGCAGTCATCTCTTCCAATATGTCATTTGTAGCTTGTTTGTCTGAACTCTCAGTTTTAAACAAGTCACTATAAAAAGTGTGTACTGTTTCCAGAATGTCTACGAAATTGGTCACTACTTTACCTTCTTTATTTTTGATTTCTTGCAAATAACACTGATTTTGTTTCCTTTTTTCCAAGTTGAGGAAAAAAGCTGTACTTTTCTCCCCTTCTACTGCATATTGAGCACGGCTCCTCACTATAGCACCTTCACATTTTATCCTTTCAATTTCATTTATTTCATTTTGAAAATTCACAAGCCTTTCAACATTGACAACCGGTTGTGCATTTAATTTAGCAATTGTATTTCTTAATGATCTTTCTTTTTCTCTAGTTTTAAAGTTCAATCTTTTCGCAAACTGAATACTTTTTTGTTTAATTCTCACTTTTAATTTCTCCCACCCCTCTATGATATTTTCCCCAAACTCAGGCTGTGAACATTCAAATGAGATCAATTTAGAGATGCATTCAACATAATCCCTTCTGTTCAGCAGGCTAGCATTAAGGTGCCACACGCCTCCCCCCCTCCCCCTCCTTTTACCCCCCATTCCCACACGCAGGATGGCATGATCACTAATGAAATTTAAACAATAGCGCACAGTATCGAAAAGGTCGATCTGCGGTTTCTTGACTAAACAAAAATCAATCCGACTTTGCCGTACAGTGTCCATTTGTGGCTGTACTCTCGAGTACTCTCGTGTTATGGGATTTCTGGTTCTCCATAAATCACAGAAATTATTCTTGGCCATAAACAGATTCAGGGCCGCTCTGGAACAGTCGTGTTTATAGCTACCGTTATCGCTAATGTCAAGCCTGCTCATCTTGACATTGAAATCCCCAACTATGATGTCACAGTCTTTAGCTATGATATTCAATTCTCGAAAGAAAGAAGACCTGTCCCCCTCGTGGTTGGGCGCATAAATGTTCAGTAATTTGTAGACAGTGTCTTCAAAAACAAAGCCCACTTTAACCCACCTCCCCCCAATGTCTTTGTCTATTAGAGTGGCATCAGCCTCAATGTGGCTACTCACCATGATGCTTACTCCTCGTGCCCGCTGAGTCCCATGGCTTGAAAAGTAGGATCCAGGCCACCTTTTCTTGCACTGAGTTTCACAGTCAGTGTCCCAGTGGGTTTCTTGGAGACAGATTATTTCTGCATCACACATTTTTACGACTTTAGTGAACTTGTCCATGTCACGTAGTCCACGTATGTTGAATGATGCTATTTTGACCATGGTGAGTGGGAAAGACAGAGAAAAATAATCCCCAAACAAAAAACATGATGCACACCCTTTTCAGTCCATTATTATTTACCCCTCTTAGTCTTGCCCTTTCTGCTTGTTCCCTCTTCCCTCCCCTTACTAACTCCATCCCATTCCGAAGCCTTAGGGTTCGGCTGTCGTCTCTCACTCCCCTGCCCGTGTAGAGGCCCTCTCTGCCCCGGCTGCCCGCAAGGCAAGGACGCAAGGCTGGCCGAACTGCCCTCCCTCTGGTTGCTGCGGCTCCTGTCCCCTGATGTTGTTACAGCCTGACCCCTCAGCGACCCGTGCGCCAGAGTGGAGACGCTCGTCGGCATCCTCCCCACCCTCTCAGAGGCCGCAGTCAAACCGCCGCTTCCTCTTTTCTCCTCCTCCTCCTCGACCTCGCTCTCCTCCTCCATCTCATGGCGTGCAGCTGACTGGGGCCCCTCTGCTTCGCCATCAGTCGCAATGCCATCAGGATGATTTCCTGTCTCCGTCTCTTCTGCCCCGTCCTCCACTCCCTCGCCGGTGTCCCTCTCTGTCTCCTCTTTGGGATCTGCTCCAGGCATGGCTGCGCATTCTCGTGCGTAGTGTCCGATCTCCCCGCACTTGAAGCACTTGAACTCCGGGCACTCCCGTAGGATGTGTCCGGGCTGGAGGCACAGCCTGCAAACTTTAGATTGATTATCGTGCAGCACTCTGAAGTATTCAATCCCTTCCAGCGTCTCAAATTTGGTGCTGTAAGGTAAAGAGGAGACATTTTCATTGAAACGGACTTTGAGGAATCTCGTCCCGTCAAAAACGTCCGTCCCGGCCCACTTCCTCCGCTTGATAGGAGACACCGGCTCCACGCCCCACTGCTCCAGTTTAGTAACAATTTGATTGTCTGTGACATACAGGGGAAGGTTCAAAAAGGAGACGATCCTGGTGTCCCTCGTAACTTCCGATGCCACCACTCTGGAGTTTCTAATCTTGAAGCCGTCCAGCAGTCTTGTTTTCCCTTTCGGGTTACTCATCGTGAGCTCCCATCGTTTGTCGCTTTTCGACCTGCAGCCCAATACTCTCCCACACGTGTTGTCAACCGCACGCAGAAGCTCCATCATGGAGATTTTGTCTTCTCCCTCCACGTCCACATTAACCACCAGGTCTCTGTCCATCTCTCTCCCTTCCCCCTCCCTCCCCGCCGCTTCCGCTGCGACCGCCGTCTCTTTCACCAACCCCATTGCTGTGGCCCCTCCACCTCGTCTCTCTTTTCGTTTCTCCGCTCGACTCTCCACCACCACAAATTCTCCTCTCTCCCCCTTCTCCATCACGCTTTCTGCCTCAGTCGGATTCGCGTCCTGCTGGGGCTTCTTTGTTTCCGCCGCTATACCTCCATTTTGTTTGTCCGTCTGCCCGTCGTCGTAAGTCTTGTCCGGTCCGAGTGTCCTTGCCGTTTGTGCCATTTTCGTGCTTCTAAAGCCACAAAAGTTTCCCCCGTGCAGCAGAAAGCTGCTGGGGGGAAGTTAGAAACGTTATTTTCAGAGACTGCTCTCGTTTCCCCGTCGATTTAATGTCTTTTTCGTCCGCTCCGCCGCCACCACGCCAACCCGGAAGTTATCAGAGTGGTATGGCCGTAAGCCGTCGAGTTGGAGTCTTGCAGCTTTTTCATAGATGAGTTGGCCGCCGACCTTCTTCTTTCTGTTGTCAGCTTGTTTCCCCACTTTCATCTTATGACAAACTCCATCACATCCTATCGCTTTTGCTGTCCAAGGAGTCACGTTTGTAATGTAAAAATATGACTTAAAGTGTCACGTATCAGGAACGAACCCAAAAGCAGACGGCACAACCAGGTAAGGGAAGAATCAACTTTTTATTGAAGTAACCGATCTCACGGGTAGAGCAGGAGTCGGCTCAGTGGCAGGTAGGCAAGCAGGCAAGCAGGCAGGCAGGCAGGCAGAAGTCCATGAAAGGCGACGTTCCAGCCAAGACTGAACCACAGTGGAGGCTTTTTAAGGGTGATGATCGCGTTGATGTCAAGGGCGAGAGGCTGTGACCGCGAACGCTTTGATGTCGAGGCAAGTCCAGGGAGAGAGGCTGTGACAGGGGGGGTCAGCAGGTGTCAGGGGCAAACGCTTTGATGTCAAGGGTGAGAGGCTGTGACCGCGAACGCTTTGATGTCGAGGGCGAGAGGCTGTGACATAAAGCTAACTAAGATACAGAAATTGAGAAGACTTTTTACTGGTTTCTAACACAAATGTTTGTCTGGTTTCACCTATACGTCAGATTTTTCAATTGGAATTCAGTAAAAGAAAATCAAAGTACTTTGAGATGATCGTAGGGCGGAATAAAAGGCTTACAGCATCTGGTATTCCCAGGCGGTCTCCCATCCAGGTACTAACCAGGCCCGACCATGCTTTAGCTTCCGAGATCGGGCGTTATCAGGCTGGTATGGCCGTAAGCCGTCGAGCTTGAGTCTTGCAGCTTTTTCATAGATGAGTTGGCCGCCGACCTTCTTCTTTCTGTTGGCAGCTTGTTTCCCCACTCTCATCTTATGACAAACTCCATCACATCCTATCGCTTTTGCTGTCCAAGGAGTCACGTTTGTAATTTAAAAATATGACTTAAAGTGTCACGTATCAGGAACGAACCCAAAAGCAGACGGGACAACCAGGTAAGGGAGAATCAAGTCTTTATTGAAGTAACCGATCTCACGGGTAGAGCAGGAGTCGGCTCAGTGGCAGGTAGGCAAGCAGGCAGGCAGGCAGGCAGAAGTCCATGAAAGGCGACGTTCCAGCCAAGACTGGACCACAGTGGAGGCTTTTTAAGGGTGATGATCGCGTTGATGTCAAGGGCGAGAGGCTGTGACAGCGAACGCTTAGATGTCAAGGCAAGTCCAGGGAGAGAGGCTGTGACAGGGGGGGTCAGCAGGTGTCAGGGGCAAACGCTTTGATGTCAAGGGCGAGAGGCTGTGACCGCGAACGCTTTGATATCGAGGGCGAGAGGCTGTGACATAAAGCTAACTAAGATACAGAAATTGAGAAGACTTTTTACTGGTTTCTGACACAAATGTTTGTCTGGTTTCACCTATACGTCAGATTTTTCAATTGGAATTCAGTAAAAGAAAATCAAAGTACTTTGAGATGATCGTAGGGCGGAATAAAAGGCTTACAGCACCTGATATTCCCAGCCGGTCTCCCATCCAGGTACTAACCAGGCCCGACCTTACTTTAGCTTCCGAGATCGGGCGTTATCAGGCTGGTATGGCCGTAAGCCGTCAAGCTTGAGTCTTGCAGCTTTTTCATAGATGAGTTGGCCGCCGACCTTCTTCTTTCTGTTGTCAGCTTGTTTCACCACTTTCATCTTATGACAAACTCCATCACATCCTATCGCTTTTTCTGTCCAAGAAGTCACGTTTGTAATGTAAAAATATGACTTAAAGTGTCACGTATCAGGAACGAACCCAAAAGCAGACGGGACAACCAGGTAAGGGAGAATGAAGTCTTTATTGAAGTAACCGATCTCACGGGTAGAGCAGGAGTCGGCTCAGTGGCAGGTAGGCAAGCAGGCAGGCAGGCAGGCAGAAGTCCATGAAAGGCGACGTTCCAGCCAAGACTGGACCATAGTGGAGGCTTTTTAAGGGTGATGATCGCGTTGATGTCAAGGGCGAGAGGCTGTGACCGCGAACGCTTTGATGTCGAGGGCGAGAGGCTGTGACATAAAGCTAACTAAGATACAGCCATTGAGAAGACTTTTTACTGGTTTCTGACCCAAATGTTTGTCTGGTTTCACCTATACGTCAGATTTTTCAATTGGAATTCAGTAAAAGAAAATCAAAGTACTTTGAGATGATCGTAGGGCGGAATAAAAGGCTTACAGCACCTGGTATTCCCAGGCGGTCTCCCATCCAGGTACTAACCAGGCCCGATCTTGCTTTAGCTTCCGAGATCGGACGAGATCGGGCGGTATCAGGCTGGTATGGCCGTAAGCCGTCGAGCTTGAGTCTTGCAGCTTTTTCATAGATGATTTGGCAGCCGACCTTCTTCTTTCTGTTGGCAGCTTGTTTCCCCACTTTCATCTTATGACAAACTCCATCACATCCTATCGCTTTTGCTGTCCAAGGAGTCACGTTTGTAATGTAAAAATATGACTTAAAGTGTCACGTATCAGGAACGAACCCAAACGCAGACGGGACAACCAGGTAAGGGAGAATCAAGTCTTTATTGAAGTAACCGATCTCACGGGTAGAGCAGGAGTCGGCTCAGTGGCAGGTAGGCAAGCAGGCAGGCAGGCAGGCAGGCAGAAGTCCATGAAAGGCGACGTTCCAGCCAAGACTGGACCACAGTGGAGGCTTTTTAAGGGTGATGATCGCGTTGATGTCAAGGGCGAGAGGCTGTGACAGCGAACGCTTAGATGTCAAGGCAAGTCCAGGGAGAGAGGCTGTGACAGGGGGGGGTCAGCAGGTGTCAGGGGCAAACGCTTTGATGTCAAGGGCGAGAGGCTGTGACCGCGAACACTTTGATGTCGAGGGCGAGAGGCTGTGACATAAAGCTAACTAAGATACAGCCATTGAGAAGACTTTTTACTGGTTTCTGACCCAAATGTTTGTCTGGTTTCACCTATACGTCAGATTTTTCAATTGGAATTCAGTAAAAGAAAATCAAAGTACTTTGAGATGATCGTAGGGCGGGATAAAAGGCTTACAGCACCTGGTATTCCCAGGCGGTCTCCCATCCAGGTACTAACCAGGCCCGACCTTGCTTTAGCTTCCGAGATCGGACGAGATCGGGCGTTATCAGGCTGGTATGGCCGTAAGCCGTCGAGCTTGAGTCTTGCAGCTTTTTCATAGATGATTTGGCCGCCGACCTTCTTCTTTCTGTTGGCAGCTTGTTTCCCCACTTTCATCTTATGACAAACTCCATCACATCCTATCGCTTTTGCTGTCCAAGGAGTCACGTTTGTAATGTAAAAATATGACTTAAAGTGTCACGTATCAGGAACGAACCCAAACGCAGACGGGACAACCAGGTAAGGGAGAATCAAGTCTTTATTGAAGTAACCGATCTCACGGGTAGAGCAGGAGTCGGCTCAGTGGCAGGTAGGCAAGCAGGCAAGCAGGCAGGCAGGCAGGCAGGCAGGCAGAAGTCCATGAAAGGCGACGTTCCAGCCAAGACTGGACCACAGTGGAGGCTTTTTAAGGGTGATGATCGCGTTGATGTCAAGGGCGAGAGGCTGTGACAGCGAACGCTTAGATGTCAAGGCAAGTCCAGGGAGAGAGGCTGTGACAGGGGGGGGTCAGCAGGTGTCAGAGGCAAACGCTTTGATGTCAAGGGCGAGAGGCTGTGACCGCGAACGCTTTGATGTCGAGGGCGAGAGGCTGTGACATAAAGCTAACTAAGATACAGCCATTGAGAAGACTTTTTACTGGTTTCTGACCCAAATGTTTGTCTGGTTTCACCTATACGTCAGATTTTTCAATTGGAATTCAGTAAAAGAAAATCAAAGTACTTTGAGATGATCGTAGGGCGGGATAAAAGGCTTACAGCACCTGGTATTCCCAGGCGGTCTCCCATCCAGGTACTAACCAGGCCCGACCTTGCTTTAGCTTCCGAGATCGGACGAGATCGGGCGTTATCAGGCTGGTATGGCCGTAAGCCGTCGAGCTTGAGTCTTGCAGCTTTTTCATAGATGATTTGGCCGCCGACCTTCTTCTTTCTGTTGGCACCTTGTTTCCCCACTTTCATCTTATGACAAACTCCATCACATCCTATCGCTTTTGCTGTCCAAGGAGTCACGTTTGTAATGTAAAAATATGACTTAAAGTGTCACGTATCAGGAACGAACCCAAACGCAGACGGGACAACCAGGTATGGGAGAATCAAGTCTTTATTGAAGTAACCGATCTCACGGGTAGAGCAGGAGTCGGCTCAGTGGCAGGTAGGCAAGCAGGCAGGCAGGCAGAAGTCCATGAAAGGCGACGTTCCAGCCAAGACTGTGTAGCACACTTGATAAGAATGACACTTACAAGGGCTGGTGTTTTTGTTGTTTTACTCCATCTGTCAAATAGACATTACAGAGGACACGTTTTCAGAGCATGGCTCACTATACGAACGGCAACACTCATCTCCAATTTATACACAATAAGAGCACCAAATATATTCTTCCATAAATTCACATTAGTCTAGCCTACCGCGAGCAAAGCTAAACAGTATATAACGTTACGGAACATGGGGGGATCAAAATAGCAACACACATAGGCCTACCTTCATATTTACACAGTGTGGAGACACCAAACATAGCAAAGGGACAGACTAATCACACCTACAGACAATGTCAAAGCCAAGCTACAGAACAATGGGTTCAGACCGCGGGAGCTATGGCTATGCTAACGTTAGCAACTCGCTAGCAATCTAGCTAACGTTAGCCAGTGATATGACGTTATCAAAATAAATATGAAAGTCCCTTCGTGGGTATTTCTAATAGGCATCCATATCCCACCTACACATCATATTTAATCACCATCCTAATTCCATATGTCTAACTAGTCTGCTTACCTGTCAAATAGACATTACAGAGGACACGTTTTCAGAGCATGGCTCACTATACGAACGGCAACACTCATCTGACGACTCTATGTCCCAGAGTGCACGGCGAGAGCCAGCACTACGTCACACAGGCTAGAAGCAATTAACCTGCAGTGCCCTCCTGTGGCGAGAACCGGCTATCACAACAACACAGCAGACAATTCTCCTCTTTACTATTAGTGAGTGGTCAATGAAGGTAAGTATATAAAATAAAAAATAGATGGGGGGCTACTAAATCCCAAGTACCCCACACTCTCCCCTCAAAAAGATAATGGCGTCCCGACATAACAAATCTACCAGTCCACATTGCATAACTTTTCATTGAAAAGATAGGTTATTACTAAGCAGGAGTCAATCTGGATACTGTACTGTAATCAGTCATAACATATAACACACATCTCCTATTAATGGTATATGTTTGCAGTAAATAATGTGCACTTGAATCCACTGCTTCGTCCGTCTTGAGGCCGGGGAGCTATAGTATCTGACTAAAAGCAAATAACTTTGTAATAGTAATATCCCTGGTGGTAACAGGTGTGTTCTAAAACCCCAATGCTACAGTAACTCTGTGTCTGGTGATCACAGGACAACTAAAATCACATAGCTATAACAATTGTAACATATCAAAAGTTTTTTTGTTTTTTGTTTTTTTTTTGTTTTTTTTGTTTTTTTTTTTTTTTTTCATTTATTTATTTATACTGAGTTGTCTGATATGCTTATCTACCAGACACACTAGGCTGCCCTAGTCTGTGATAAGTAAACACTGGTGTAGGTTTTCTATTTCTCAAAGGATATGCTTTTTCTCTGGCAGGCTGCACAGCTTCCCCTGGAGGAGGCTGCAAGGCATCTTCTGGTGGAGGCTGCAAGGCATCTTCCAGGCTCTTGTCGTCATCGGGCTCATCCTCTTCTTCAGCTCCAGATGTCTCGCCATTCTCTGACACTGTCCCATTGTCCTCTATTGTTGCAGGCTGCTCCGCAAAATCCTCTTCATCTTGACCGTCTCTTTCCTCCGGATAGAACTCCAAGGCATCTGGGCTCAGCTGACTCTGGATCCGCTCACTGGCTCTGACTGTTGGTCGTCCCACGATGCATCTCCAGTTATCCTCATCATCTGAGTCACTGTCCTGTTCCTGGTTCCACTGCATTTGTCTGTCTGTCTTCTTTCTCTCCCGTCTAGGTTTCACAGGTAAGTCCTCTTCTCTTGGTTCCACCGGCAGGAAGTCGCATGGCAGAAGAAGGTTCCTATGCATGATTCTGGTTCGTCCTTTTCCATTCTCCGGCTTCAGCTCATACACAGGGCTGTCGGCGTGCTTCCTCTGTGTTACTACATGCACCTGGTCCTCCCAGAATGGTCTTAATTTCCCCGGTCCTCCTTTCTCGTTCAGGTTGCGGATGAGAACCCTGCATCCGGGATACAGCTCTGTCCCGTGGGCCTTTTTGTCGTATAGTGTTTTGTTTCTGGCCCCCTCCTTCCGTGCTGTCTCTGATGCTAGGCGATAGGCGTCATTCATGCGGGCCTTCCACTTCTCTGCATATTCTTGAGGGGATAGTGCCTGGTCCTTTGCTCTAAGGCCAAACATCAGGTCAATGGGAAGTCTTGGATTTCTGCCGAACAACAGATAGTAAGGTGCAAATCCGGTCGCTTCATTTCGGGTGCAGTTGTATGCATGTATCACCTTTGGGAGTGACGCTTTCCAATCCGTTTTCGCAACCGCTGGCAGGTTTCTCAGCATCGCCAGAACCGTTCTGTTGAAACGCTCGACCTGACCATTTCCTTGCGGGTGATACGGTGTTGTGTGAGAACCCCTGACTCCACTGTACTCCTGCAGCTTGGCGAAGAGCTTATTGTCAAACTCCTTCCCTTGGTCATGGTGCAGCGTCGCCGGGAAACCAAATCTCAGCACAAAGTCCCCGAATACCTTCTCTGCGGCGGTCTTGGCAGCTTTGTTTCTGCATGCATAGGCTTGAACAAAACGGGTAAAGTGGTCCATAACCACCAGTATATACTCGTACCCTCCCTTACACTTCTCTAAGTGTAAGAAGTCAATGGAGACCATCTCAAATGGGTGTGTGGTCACGATGTTGGTGAGAGGGGCTCTGGTTGGTTTGTTGGGGCGCTTGGTCTTCAGGCAGCTACACACCTGTGTGATGTAATGTTCCACATCTTTCTGCATGTGAGGCCAATAGAAACGGTCCCTCAACAGGTGCAACACCCTCTCCACGCCTAGATGGCCCAGGTCTCTGTGCAGTTCTTTATATACCAGCTCATGGAACTTTTTCGGCAGGACTAGCTGAGTTCGGGTAGCTGTTTTCCGGCGCAGGATGCCATCATCATCAAGGCACAGCCGATGCTTCTCTCTCATGAGTGTCGCAACACCCCTGCTCGCACACTGTGTTTTTCCCCGAGGCCACTGATTGGAGGTTATGTACTTCAGCACCTCTCCAATGACAGCATCCTCCCTCTGGGCGTCTCTCACCGTCTGACTGGGTATCTCTGCCACAGGTGATGTATGTTCCTTCTCAAACTCGGCTAGTGCTGTGGCTATGGTTACCGGACACATCCAAGGCTCAGCTCTCTCCAGCTGTACTGACAGCACCTGGGTCACACTGTTCATGACCTCGGGGTGTACTTCTTGTGAACAGGTCTGCATGTACTGCTCCATCGGCATGCGTGAGAGGCCATCTGCGTCCCCATTGGCTCGTCCAGGCCGGTACTTGATAGAGAACTGGAAATCGGCTAACTCTGCTACCCACCTGTGGGTGGTCGCATTCAGTTTGGCTGTCGTGAGCACATAGGTGAGGGGATTATTGTCTGTGTAGACAGTGAATGATGGAGCGTGGTAGAGGTAATCTCTAAATCTCTCACATATGGCCCATTTCATCGCGAGGAACTCCAACTTCCCTGAGTGGAGATGGTAGTTCTTCTCAGGAGTTGTCAGTGTCCTAGACCCATACGCGATGACTGCCAGCCCACCCTGTGACTGTCTTTGATACAATACTGCCCCGAGGCCCTCTCGTGACGCGTCGCAGTGAAGGATAAAGGGCTGTTCAAAGTCTGGGTAGCCCAACACTGGTGGCTGGATGAGGAATTCAATCAACTGACAGAGGACCTGTTGGTGTTCAGCTGTCCACTTAACTGGGTGAGAGGAGGGCAGATGGTCTCGGGAGCCCTTCCTCCCCTTGTCCTTTCTCTTTTGTTTGAGCTTCCCCGCTGCTGTCTTCTCTGGGGTGAGGAGGTCATAGAGAGGCCTTGCGATTCGGGAGAAGTTAGGTATGTAGGGCCGGTAATACGAGATGAATCCCAGCATCTTCCTGAGCTCTCCGATGGTCGTAGGTTCTCTCTCCTTCAGTGCCTGGACCGGGGCCACATCAGCGGGGTCCATTGTGTATCCATCCTTGGTCACAAGCCTTCCCAGGAACCTTACTTGGTTTTTGAAGAGTTCACATTTTCTTGCCGTCAGCTTGATTCCATGGCTTCTGTAGCGGTGCAGTACTCTTCTCAGGTGCTGGAGGTGTTCGTCGAATGTGGTTGAGTGGACCAGGTTGTCATCTAAATACGGCTGACAAATGTTGTCCCTCAGCCCAATCAAACATTCCTCCATGGACCTCTGGAACTCTGCTGGTGCTGAGGACAGTCCGAAGGGAATTCTCACCCATTCATATAATCCCCACGGGGTGATGAATGCAGTCAGTGGACGGCTGGACTCCTCAAGAAACCCCTGGTGATATGCCTTCCCCTGATCCAAGACAGAAAACCAGGCACTCCCCTTCAGGCTGTCGAGCATATCCTGGATGCGTGGTATTGGATGGCGGTCTGGGATGGACCTCTTGTTCAACTCACGGTAGTCACAGCAGAGGCGGAGGCTCCCATCCTTTTTCCGCACACACACGATTGGGCTTGAGTAGGGTGATTTTGACTTAGTTATCCAGCCTCTGTTCAGTAAATCCTCGAGGTATTCCTTCACTTCTTTATGAAGAGGCTTTGGGACTGATGTGTATGTCCGCTTCACCGGTGTGGTGTCACTCAGGCGGATCTTGAGCTGGAGTGATGGAATAGTCCCCACATCATGGTCATCGCGTGCGAACACACTACTCTCCTCCCGCAGTAGCTCTCTCACCTGCAGTTGTTGTTCAGGTGTCAGGTGGTTCAGAGGGACAGGCGGGTCCCATAGATCTTCCTCCTGGTGTTCCGTCTTGACATCACCTGGCCCTTTCAGCTTTGTTGTGTCTCTAATCACAGGTCTTCGTTCTGTACCTGTTGTGGAGGTCCCTGGGATGACTGGGTTCACTGTACTAGTCCCATCCACATCCAACGGCTTCACGGCGGCAGGGTAGATGGCTCTAGTTCTTTGGGTCTGCCCCAGGGGAGTCCGTGGCGGCAGTGTGATGTCATGAGCTGTGACGTTAGTCACTGGGACAGCGATGCGTGACCAGGTTCCCTTCTGTAAACATACAATGTTTTCATCCACCTTCAGGCCCTCTGGCCACTTTGGGTTCACATTAGGCTCAAAGAGGACGTTCTGGTCTGCTTGGAGGGGCCCTGCTCTAACACCACACTTAACAATCTTTGTCTGGCCCGCCGGAATAGTCATGCTTTCTCGGCCCACTTTAACCATCCCCTCACCTTCCATATCATCTTGGCTGTTTATCAGCTTCACGAGGACTTCAGCCTTCTTGTAGTCAACCGCGAACGCAATGCTTAGTGCCTTTGTGATTACACTTGATGGCTGTCCAGCTCCAGACTCTAACAGGTGTTCAATTACATTGTAACCGATGATCGGTTCTTCTGCGGTGCCCTGGTGTGTGGTTACTAGTATTGGCACAGTGAGTTCCATTGGTGGAGTCTGAGTGGTGCTATTCGGTGCTAACTGGACAGTCACTTCCACCCATCCAGAGAAAGGAATGGTTGTCTGGTTTGCTGCTTTACCAGTCAGGGTGCCAGGGCCAAGGATCTCTTCTGTGCTTCTCACCTTGGTGTGTGGGAGATGTTTTCTCCTCCATTCTTCACTGATTAGGCAGACCTGCGACCCGGTATCCCACAATGCCTGTGTGGCTACACCATCAATGTAACAGTTTATCATGTATTTCTTTCCAATTAGGTTCAGCAGCTGTGACTGGCGTTTTGAGGAGATATGACTCACTGTGGGTGCTTGCTGTTCCCGCCCTGCCTCGTCTCGCTGTCGGGCAGACACTCTGGCTTCTAGTAGCTGAATACTGTCGTCGATGAGCTTGCTGGTGACAGTACAGCTAGACGTGTCTACCTGCTCCGATTTTTCAGGCCTCTGAGCTCTACACCCTCTTGAAAGATGGCCACTCTGTCCGCATTTGAAACAGTGGTTGCACTGGTCGCCCCTTTCACTGTCTTGACAGGCTTTGCATCCGCGCTTCCTCACAGGCTGCTGCTGACGAGAAGGTCTTTGGCCAGAGGAGTGGTTCATGGCTTTTCTCATCTGTTCCATTTCTCCTTTCAGCTGTTGGATTATCTCGTAGAACGCAGACTCCTTTTGGTTCCCTGCCTGTGTCTTAAGGGCTTTCACACTCGCGGATGTTGATGGTGACGACTCCTGACCCCCGACCACTGCAGCTTCCGCTCCTAGATACTGATGTGCCTCAGCTCGCACTTCCCGCACTCTGGTTTCCTTACTGTGGGAGCTCTTCTTGAATTTCCGCTGTCTCTCTGACTCGAAACTTGCGGCCTCTATCATCTTAACAATGAGAACATCATCAGTAGTTGCTTGATCATCGAGATAGCTCTTGAGCTGATATTTTACCTGGTCACTCACTAGCCCAGTTCCCACAGCTCTTAGGAACTTCTTCTGTATCAGTTCAGGGCTGTATTGTTCATCAGAGCCAGGCTCGCTCGCTGCTGCTAAGAGTCTCTCTTTACATGCTATGGCTCGGAACAGGAAGTTCTGTGGTGACTCCTGACTGTCCTGTGTGATGTTGATTAGTCGGTGATATAGGTCCACAGAGCTATCCTCTTTGAAATGGCCTTTCAGAATGGTCCTCAGCTGAGGGAGGGTGAGTTCGGTTTTGATCTCTAACAAGTCACGGAGAGTCAGCCCAGGGCTGATGGCTCGGATTACAGCCTCTATTATCTCCAACTCGCTGTGGCCTTTTCTCACCCCCATATCAATCTGATGCGTAAGATTTATATAAGACAACTTGTCTATCTGCCCCCGTTCTCCTATTTGGCCATTTATCTTAAAGTCTCTGCGTATGGTTACTTCAGGGGGTCGGATTACTGACGGGATTGGGTTTGAAGGTTGACTAGGTCTACTGGGTTCTTTAAGACTTAGTTTCTCACTGAGGCGTGATATCTCTTCCTCAAGCGCTTTTGTGGATGCAGTAAAGCTGGACTGTAAGGCCTGATATTGTTCATGTAAGCTTGCCAATTCAGCAGCATCCTTGTTAGTACTGTCTGCACCTGCACCAGTATGTGACTCCGCCCCTCTCTGCTTCATTTCACTAGAGAGGTCCACTAGTCTGGACAGAAACTGACGTGCTACCTCTTCATCCTCCTTCTCAATTGCTTCATCCACAGTTTCACTAATAAGTCTGATCAGCGCATGCCTCTTTGTCTGGTTTTCAGTGGGGACTTTAGCAATAACACACACCTCTTTTAACTGGTCCAGCCCTAACTGCAGGAGGGTCTCACTCAGCCTGTCTTGCAGTTGCTCAAGCTCCAGTTCCATTGTTGGTCACGTGTTCTCACTCCGCTCCCCACTTCTTCTCCTGACAATGGTGGCAATGGCGCTGATCCCGGGTTTCGGCACCAATATTTGTAGCACACTTGATAAGAATGACACTTACAAGGGCTGGTGTTTTTGTTGTTTTACTCCATCTGTCAAATAGACATTACAGAGGACACGTTTTCAGAGCATGGCTCACTATACGAACGGCAACACTCATCTCCAATTTATACACAATAAGAGCACCAAATATATTCTTCCATAAATTCACATTAGTCTAGCCTACCGCGAGCAAAGCTAAACAGTATATAACGTTACGGAACATGGGGGGATCAAAATAGCAACACACATAGGCCTACCTTCATATTTACACAGTGTGGAGACACCAAACATAGCAAAGGGACAGAGTAATCACACCTACAGACAATGTCAAAGCCAAGCTACAGAACAATGGGTTCAGACCGCGGGAGCTATGGCTATGCTAACGTTAGCAACTCGCTAGCAATCTAGCTAACGTTAGCCAGTGATATGACGTTATCAAAATAAATATGAAAGTCCCTTCGTGGGTATTTCTAATAGGCATCCATATCCCACCTACACATCATATTTAATCACCATCCTAATTCCATATGTCTAACTAGTCTGCTTACCTGTCAAATAGACATTACAGAGGACACGTTTTCAGAGCATGGCTCACTATACGAACGGCAACACTCATCTGACGACTCTATGTCCCAGAGTGCACGGCGAGAGCCAGCACTACGTCACACAGGCTAGAAGCAATTAACCTGCAGTGCCCTCCTGTGGCGAGAACCGGCTATCACAACAACACAGCAGACAATTCTCCTCTTTACTATTAGTGAGTGGTCAATGAAGGTAAGTATATAAAATAAAAAATAGATGGGGGGCTACTAAATCCCAAGTACCCCACAACTGGACCATAGTGGAGGCTTTTTAAGGGTGATGATCGCGTTGATGTCAAGGGCGAGAGGCTGTGACAGCGAACGCTTTGTTGTCAAGGCAAGTCCAGGGAGAGAGGCTCTGACAGGGGGGGGTCAGCAGGTGTCAGGGGCAAACGCTGTGATGTCAAGGGCGAGAGGCTGTGACCGCGAACGCTTTGATGTCGAGGGCGAGAGGCTGTGACATAAAGCTAACTAAGATACAACCATTGAGAAGACTTTTTAATGGTTTCTGACCCAAATGTTTGTCTGGTTTCACCTATACGTCAGATTTTTCAATTGCAATTCAGTAAAAGAAAATCAAAGTACTTTGATATGATCGTAGGGCGGAATAAAAGGCTTACAGCACCTGGTATTCCCAGGCGGTCTCCCATCCAGGTACTAACCAGGCCCGACCTTGCTTTAGCTTCCGAGATCCGACGAGATCGGGCGTTATCAGGCTGGTATGACCGTAAGCCGTCGAGCTGGAGCCTTGCAGCTTTTTAATAGATGAGTTGGCCGCCGAACTTCTTCTTTCTGTTGTCAGCTTGTTTCACCACTTTCATCTTATGACAAACTCCATCACATCCTATCGCTTTTGCTGTCCAAGGAGTCACGTTTGTAATGTAAAAATATGACTTAAAGTGTCACGTATCAGGAACGAACCCAAAAGCAGAAGGGACAACCAGGTAAGGGAGAATCAAGTCTTTATTGAAGTAACCGATCTCACGGGTAGAGCAGGAGTCGGCTCAGTGGCAGGTAGGCAAGCAGGCAGGCAGGCAGGCAGGCGTCCATGAAAGGCGACGTTCCAGCCAAGACTGGACCACAGTGGAGGCTTTTTAAGGGTGATGATCGCGTTGATGTCAAGGGCGAGAGGCTGTGACAGCGAACGCTTAGATGTCAAGGCAAGTCCAGGGAGAGAGGCTGTGACAGGGGGGGTCAGCAGGTGTCAGGGGCAAACGCTTTGATGTCAAGGGCGAGAGGCTGTGACCGCGAACGCTTTGATGTCGAGGGCGAGAGGCTGTGACATAAAGCTAACTAAGATACAGAAATTGAGAAGACTTTTTACTGGTTTCTGACACAAATGTTTGTCTGGTTTCACCTATACGTCAGATTTTTCAATTGGAATTCAGTAAAAGAAAATCAAAGTACTTTGAGATGATCGTAGGGCGGAATAAAAGGCTTACAACACCTGGTATTCCCAGGCAGTCTCCCATCCAGGTACTAACCAGGCCCGACCTTGCTTTAGCTTCCGAGATCGGGCGTTATCAGGCTGGTATGGCCGTCGAGCTTGAGTCTTGCAGCTTTTTCATAGATGAGTTGGCCGCCGACCTTCTTCTTTCTGTTGGCAGCTTGTTTCCCCACTTTCATCTTATGACAAACTCCATCTCATCCTATCGCTTTTGCTGTCCAAGGAGTCACGTTTGTAATTTAAAAATATGACTTAAAGTGTCACGTATCAGGAACGAAGCCAAAAGCAGACGGGACAACCAGGTAAGAGAGATTCAAGTCTTTATTGAAGTAACCGATCTCACGGGTAGAGCAGGAGTCGGCTCAGTGGCAGGTAGGCAAGCAGGCAGGCAGGCAGGCAAGCAGGCAGAAGTCCATGAAAGGCGACGTTCCAGCCAAGACTGGACCGCAGTGGAGGCTTTTTAAGGGTGATGATCGCGTTGATGTCAAGGGCGAGAGGATGTGACAGCGAACGCTTTGATGTCAAGGCAAGTCCAGGGAGAGAGGCTGTGACAGGGGGGGTCAGCAGGTGTCAGGGGCAAACGCTTTGATGTCAAGGGCGAGAGGCTGTGACCGCGAACGCTTTGATGTCGAGGGCGAGAGGCTGTGACATAAAGCTAACTAAGATACAGCCATTGAGAAGACTTTTTACTGGTTTCTGACCCAAATGTTTGTCTGGTTTCACCTATACGTCAGATTTTTCAATTGGAATTCAGTAAAAGAAAAGCAAAGTACTTTGAGATGATCGTAGGGCGGAATAAAAGGCTTACAGCACCTGGTATTACCAGGCGGTCTCCCATCCAGGTACTAACCGGGCCCGACCTTGCTTTAGCTTCCGAGATCGGACGAGATCGGGCGTTATCAGGCTGGTATGGCCGTAAGCCGTCGAGCTTGAGTCTTGCAGCTTTTTCATAGATGAGTTGGCCGCCGACCTTCTTCTTTCTGTTGTCAGCTTGTTTCCCCACTTTCATCTTATGACAAACTCCATCACATCCTATCGCTTTTGCTGTCCAAGGAGTCACGTTTGTAATGTAAAAATATTACTTAAAGTGTCACGTATCAGGAACGAAGCCAAAAGCAGACGGCACAACCAGGTAAGGGAAGAATCAACTTTTTATTGAAGTAACCGATCTCACGGGTAGAGCAGGAATCGGCTCAGTGGCAGGTAGGCAAGCATGCAGGCAGGCAGGCAGAAGTCCATGAAAGGCGACGTTCCAGCCAAGACTGGACCACAGTGGAGGCTTTTTAAGGGTGATGATCGCGTTGATGTCAAGGGCGAGAGGCTGTGACAGCGAACGCTTAGATGTCAAGGCAAGTCCAGGGAGAGAGGCTGTGACAGGGGGGGTCAGCAGGTGTCAGGGGCAAACGCTTTGATGTCAAGGGCGAGAGGCTGGGACCGCGAACGCTTTGATGTCGAGGGCGAGAGGCTGTGACATAAAGCTAACTAAGATACAGAAATTGAGAAGACTTTATACTGGTTTCTGACACAAATGTTTGTCTGGTTTCACCTATACGTCAGATTTTTCAATTGGAATTCAGTAAAAGAAAATCAAAGTACTTTGAGATGATCGTAGGGCGGAATAAAAGGCTTACAACACCTGGTATTCCCAGGCAGTCTCCCATCCAGGTACTAACCAGGCCCGACCTTGCTTTAGCTTCCGAGATCGGGCGTTATCAGGCTGGTATGGCCGTAAGCCGTCGAGCTTGAGTTTTGCAGCTTTTTCATAGATGAGTTGGCCGCCGACCTTCTTCTTTCTGTTGTCAGCTTGTTTCCCCACTTTGATCTTATGACAAACTCCATCACATCCTATAGCTTTTGCTGTCCAAGAAGTCACGTTTGTAATGTAAAAATATGACTTAAAGTGTCACGTATCAGGAACGAAGCCAAAAGCAGACGGCACAACCAGGTAAGGGAAGAATCAACTTTTTATTGAAGTAACCGATCTCACGGATAGAGCAGGAGTCGGCTCAGTGGCAGGTAGGCAAGCAGGCAGGCAGGCAGGCAGGCAGAAGTCCATGATAGGCGACGTTCCAGCCAAGACTGGACCACAGTGGAGGCTTTTTAAGGGTGATGATCGCGTTGATGTCAAGGGCGAGAGGCTGTGACAGCGAACGCTTAGATGTCAAGGCAAGTCCAGGGAGAGAGGCTCTGACAGGGGGGGTCAGCAGGTGTCAGGGGCAAACGCTTTGATGTCAAGGGCGAGAGGCTGTGACCGCGAACGCTTTGATGTCGAGGGCGAGAGGCTGTGACATAAAGCTAACTAAGATACAGAAATTGAGAAGACTTTTTACTGGTTTCTGACACAAATGTTTGTCTGGTTTCACCTATACGTCAGATTTTTCAATTGGAATTCAGTAAAAGAAAATCAAAGTACTTTGAGATGATCGTAGGGCGGAATAAAAGGCTTACAACACCTGGTATTCCCAGGCAGTCTCCCATCCAGGTACTAACCAGGCCCGACCTTGCTTTAGCTTCCGAGATCGGGCGTTATCAGGCTGGTATGGCCGTAAGCCGTCGAGCTTAAGTCTTGCAGCTTTTTCATAGATGTGTTGGCCGCCGACCTTCTTCTTTCTGTT
Organism: Lampris incognitus; assembly: GCF_029633865.1. NCBI lineage: Eukaryota > Metazoa > Chordata > Actinopteri > Lampriformes > Lampridae > Lampris > Lampris incognitus. Next base: position 3,984,414 of record NC_079228.1, read on the forward strand.
GGCAGCTTGTTTCCCCACTTTCATCTTATGACAAACTCCATCACATCCTCTCGCTTTTGCTGTCCAAGGAGTCACGTTTGTAATTTAAAAATATGACTTAAAGTGTCACGTATCAGGAACGAACCCAAAAGCAGACGGGACAACCAGGTAAGAGAGAATTAAGTCTTTATTGAAGTAACCGATCTCACGGGTAGAGCAGGAGTCGGCTCAGTGGCAGGTAGGCAAGCAGGCAGGCAGGCAGGCAGAAGTCCATGAAAGGCGACGTTCCAGCCATGACTGGACCACAGTGGAGGCTTTTTAAGGGTGATGATCGCGTTGATGTCAAGGGCGAGAGGCTGTGACAGCGAACGCTTTGATGTCAAGGCAAGTCCAGGGAGAGAGGCCGTGACAGGGGGGGTCAGCAGGTGTCAGGGGCAAACGCTTTGATGTCAAGGGTGAGAGGCTGTGACCGCGAACGCTTTGATGTCGAGGGCGAGAGGCTGTGACATAAAGCTAACTAAGATACAGCCATTGAGAAGACTTTTTACTGGTTTCTGACCCAAATGTTTTCTGGTTTCACCTATACGTCAGATTTTTCAATTGGAATTCAGTAAAAGAAAATCAAAGTACTTTGAGATGATCGTAGGGCGGAATAAAAGGCTTACAACACCTGGTATTCCCAGGCAGTCTCCCATCCAGGTACTAACCAGGCCCGACCTTGCTTTAGCTTCCGAGATCGGGCGTTATCAGGCTGGTATGGCCGTCGAGCTTGAGTCTTGCAGCTTTTTCATAGATTAGTTGGCCGCCGACCTTCTTCTTTCTGTTGGCAGCTTGTTTCCCCACTTTCATCTTATGACAAACTCCATCACATCCTATCGCTTTTGCTGTCCAAGGAGTCACGTTTGTAATTTAAAAATATGACTTAAACTGTCACGTATCAGGAACGAACCCAAAAGCAGACGGGACAACCAGGTAAGGGAGAATCAAGTCTTTATTGAAGTAACCGATCTCACGGGTAGAGCAGGAGTCGGCTCAGTGGCAGGTAGGCAAGCAGGCAGGCAGGCAGGCAGAAGTCCATGAAAGGCGACGTTCCAGCCAAGACTGGACCAGAGTGGAGGCTTTTTAAGGGTGATGATCGCGTTGATGTCAAGGGCGAGAGGCTGTGACAGCGAACGCTTTGATGTCAAGGCAAGTCCAGGGAGAGAGGCTGTGACAGGGGGGGTAAGCAGGTGTCAGGGGCAAACGCTTTGATGTCAAGGGTGAGAGGCTGTGACCGCGAACGCTTTGACTTCGAGGGCGAGAGGCTGTGACATAAAGCTAACTAAGATACAGAAATTGAGAAGACTTTTTACTGGTTTCTGACACAAATGTTTGTCTGGTTTCACCTATACGTCAGATTTTTCAATTGGAATTCAGTAAAAGAAAATCAAAGTACTTTGAGATGATCGTAGGGCGGAATAAAAGGCTTACAGCACCTGGTATTCCCTGCCGGTCTCCCATCCAGGTACTAACCAGGCCCGACCTTGCTTTAGCTTCGGAGGTCGGGCGTTATCAGGATGGTATGGCCGTAAGCCGTCGAGCTTGAGTCTTGCAGCTTTTTCATAGATGAGTTGGCCGCCGACCTTCTTCTTTCTGTTGGCAGCTTGTTTCCCCACTTTCATCTTATGACAAACTCCATCACATCCTATCGCTTTTGCTGTCCAAGGCGTCACGTTTGTAATTTAAAAATATGACTTAAAGTGTCACGTATCAGGAACGAACCCAAAAGCAGACGGGACAACCAGGTAAGGGAGAATGAAGTCTTTATTGAAGTAACCGATCTCACGGGTAGAGCAGGAGTCGGCTCAGTGGCAGGTAGGCAAGCAGGCAGGCAGGCAGGCAGAAGTCCATGAAAGGCGACGTTCCAGCCAAGACTGGACCACAGTGGAGGCTTTTTAAGGGTGATGATCGCGTTGATGTCAAGGGCGAGAGGCTGTGACAGCGAACGCTTAGATGTCAAGGCAAGTCCAGGGAGAGAGGCTGTGACAGGGGGGGTCAGCAGGTGTCAGGGGCAAACGCTTTGATGTCAAGGGTGAGAGGCTGTGACCGCGAACGCTTTGATGTCGAGGGCGAGAGGCTGTGACATAAAGCTAACTAAGATACAGAAATTGAGAAGACTTTTTACTGGTTTCTGACACAAATGTTTGTCTGGTTTCACCTATACGTCAGATTTTTCAATTGGAATTCAGTAAAAGAAAATCAAAGTACTTTGAGATGATCGTAGGGCGGAATAAAAGGCTTATAGCACCTGGTATTCCCAGGCGGTCTCTCATCCAGGTACTAACCGGGCCCGACCTTGCTTTAGCTTCCGAGATCGGGCGTTATCAGGCTGGTATGGGCGTAAGCCGTCGAGCTTGAGTCTTGCAGCTTTTTCATAGATGAGTTGGCCGCCGACCTTCTTCTTTCTGTTGTCAGCTTGTTTCCCCACTTTCATCTTATGACAAACTCCATCACATCCTATCGCTTTTGCTCTCCAAGGAGTCACGTTTGTAATGTAAAAATATGACTTAAAGTGTCACGTATCAGGAACGAAGCCAAAAGCAGACGGGACAACCAGGTAAGGGAGAATCAAGTCTTTATTGAAGTAACCAATCTCACGGGTAGAGCAGGAGTCGGCTCAGTGGCAGGTAGGCAAGCAGGCAGGCAAGCAGGCAGAAGTCCATGAAAGGCGACGTTCCAGCCAAAACTGGACCACAGTGGAGGCTTTTTAAGGGTGATGATCGCGTTGATGTCAAGGGCGAGAGGCTGTGACAGCGAACGCTTAGATGTCAAGGCAAGTCCAGGGAGAGAGGCTGTGACAGGGGGGGTCAGCAGGTGTCAGGGGCAAACGCTTTGATGTCAAGGGCAAGAGGCTGTGACCGCGAACGCTTTGATGTCGAGGGCGAGAGGCTGTGACATAAAGCTAACTAAGATACAGAAATTGAGAAGACTTTTTACTGGTTTCTGACCCAAATGTTTGTCTGGTTTCACCTATACGTCAGATTTTTCAATTGGAATTCAGTAAAAGAAAATCAAAGTACTTTGAGATGATCGTAGGGCGGAATAAAAGGCTTACAGCACCTGGTATTCCCAGGCGATCTCCCATCCAGGTACTAACCGGGCCCGACCTTGCTTTAGCTTCCGAGATCGGGCGTTATCAGGCTGGTATGGGCGTAAGCCGTCGAGCTTGAGTCTTGCAGCTTTTTCATAGATGAGTTGGCCGCCGACCTTCTTCTTTCTGTTGTCAGCTTGTTTCCCCACTTTCATCTTATGACAAACTCCATCACATCCTATCGCTTTTGCTCTCCAAGGAGTCACGTTTGTAATGTAAAAATATGACTTAAAGTGTCACGTATCAGGAACGAAGCCAAAAGCAGACGGGACAACCAGGTAAGGGAGAATCAAGTCTTTATTGAAGTAACCAATCTCACGGGTAGAGCAGGAGTCGGCTCAGTGGCAGGTAGGCAAGCAGGCAGGCAAGCAGGCAGAAGTCCATGAAAGGCGACGTTCCAGCCAAAACTGGACCACAGTGGAGGCTTTTTAAGGGTGATGATCGCGTTGATGTCAAGGGCGAGAGGCTGTGACAGCGAACGCTTAGATGTCAAGGCAAGTCCAGGGAGAGAGGCTGTGACAGGGGGGGTCAGCAGGTGTCAGGGGCAAACGCTTTGATGTCAAGGGCAAGAGGCTGTGACCGCGAACGCTTTGATGTCGAGGGCGAGAGGCTGTGACATAAAGCTAACTAAGATACAGAAATTGAGAAGACTTTTTACTGGTTTCTGACCCAAATGTTTGTCTGGTTTCACCTATACGTCAGATTTTTCAATTGGAATTCAGTAAAAGAAAATCAAAGTACTTTGAGATGATCGTAGGGCGGAATAAAAGGCTTACAGCACCTGGTATTCCCAGGCGGTCTCCCATCCAGGTACTAACCGGGCCCGACCTTGCTTTAGCTTCCGAGATCGGACGAGATCGGGTGTTATCAGGCTGCTATGGCCGTAAGCCGTCGAGCTTGAGTCTTGCAGCTTTTTCATAGATGAGTTGGCCGCCGACCTTCTTCTTTCTGTTGGCAGCTTGTTTCCCCACTTTCATCTTATGACAAACTCCATCACATCCTATCGCTTTTGCTGTCCAAGGAGTCACGTTTGTAATTTAAAAATATGACTTAAAGTGTCACGTATCAGGAACGAACCCAAAAGCAGACGGGACAACCAGGTAAGGGAGAATCAAGTCTTTATTGAAGTAACCGATCTCACGGGTAGAGCAGGAGTCGGCTCAGTGGCAGGTAGGCAAGCAGGCAGGCAGGCAGGCAGAAGTCCATGAAAGGCGACGTTCCAGCCAAGACTGGACCACAGTGGAGGCTTTTTAAGGGTGATGATCGCGTTGATGTCAAGGGCGAGAGGCTGTGACAGCGAACGCTTAGATGTCAAGGCAAGTCCAGGGAGAGAGGCTGTGACAGGGGGGGTCAGCAGGTGTCAGGGGCAAACGCTTTGATGTCAAGGGTGAGAGGCTGTGACCGCGAACGCTTTGATGTCGAGGGCGAGAGGCTGTGACATAAAGCTAACTAAGATACAGAAATTGAGAAGACTTTTTACTGGTTTCTGACACAAATGTTTGTCTGGTTTCACCTATACGTCAGATTTTTCAATTGGAATTCAGTAAAAGAAAATCAAAGTACTTTGAGATGATCGTAGGGCGGAATAAAAGGCTTATAGCACCTGGTATTCCCAGGCGGTCTCTCATCCAGGTACTAACCGGGCCCGACCTTGCTTTAGCTTCCGAGATCGGGCGTTATCAGGCTGGTATGGGCGTAAGCCGTCGAGCTTGAGTCTTGCAGCTTTTTCATAGATGAGTTGGCCGCCGACCTTCTTCTTTCTGTTGTCAGCTTGTTTCCCCACTTTCATCTTATGACAAACTCCATCACATCCTATCGCTTTTGCTCTCCAAGGAGTCACGTTTGTAATGTAAAAATATGACTTAAAGTGTCACGTATCAGGAACGAACCCAAAAGCAGACGGGACAACCAGGTAAGGGAGAATCAAGTCTTTATTGAAGTAACCAATCTCACGGGTAGAGCAGGAGTCGGCTCAGTGGCAGGTAGGCAAGCAGGCAGGCAAGCAGGCAGAAGTCCATGAAAGGCGACGTTCCAGCCAAAACTGGACCACAGTGGAGGCTTTTTAAGGGTGATGATCGCGTTGATGTCAAGGGCGAGAGGCTGTGACAGCGAACGCTTAGATGTCAAGGCAAGTCCAGGGAGAGAGGCTGTGACAGGGGGGGTCAGCAGGTGTCAGGGGCAAACGCTTTGATGTCAAGGGCAAGAGGCTGTGACCGCGAACGCTTTGATGTCGAGGGCGAGAGGCTGTGACATAAAGCTAACTAAGATACAGAAATTGAGAAGACTTTTTACTGGTTTCTGACCCAAATGTTTGTCTGGTTTCACCTATACGTCAGATTTTTCAATTGGAATTCAGTAAAAGAAAATCAAAGTACTTTGAGATGATCGTAGGGCGGAATAAAAGGCTTACAGCACCTGGTATTCCCAGGCGGTCTCCCATCCAGGTACTAACCGGGCCCGACCTTGCTTTAGCTTCCGAGATCGGGCGTTATCAGGCTGGTATGGGCGTAAGCCGTCGAGCTTGAGTCTTGCAGCTTTTTCATAGATGAGTTGGCCGCCGACCTTCTTCTTTCTGTTGTCAGCTTGTTTCCCCACTTTCATCTTATGACAAACTCCATCACATCCTATCGCTTTTGCTCTCCAAGGAGTCACGTTTGTAATGTAAAAATATGACTTAAAGTGTCACGTATCAGGAACGAAGCCAAAAGCAGACGGGACAACCAGGTAAGGGAGAATCAAGTCTTTATTGAAGTAACCAATCTCACGGGTAGAGCAGGAGTCGGCTCAGTGGCAGGTAGGCAAGCAGGCAGGCAAGCAGGCAGAAGTCCATGAAAGGCGACGTTCCAGCCAAAACTGGACCACAGTGGAGGCTTTTTAAGGGTGATGATCGCGTTGATGTCAAGGGCGAGAGGCTGTGACAGCGAACGCTTAGATGTCAAGGCAAGTCCAGGGAGAGAGGCTGTGACAGGGGGGGTCAGCAGGTGTCAGGGGCAAACGCTTTGATGTCAAGGGCAAGAGGCTGTGACCGCGAACGCTTTGATGTCGAGGGCGAGAGGCTGTGACATAAAGCTAACTAAGATACAGAAATTGAGAAGACTTTTTACTGGTTTCTGACCCAAATGTTTGTCTGGTTTCACCTATACGTCAGATTTTTCAATTGGAATTCAGTAAAAGAAAATCAAAGTACTTTGAGATGATCGTAGGGCGGAATAAAAGGCTTACAGCACCTGGTATTCCCAGGCGGTCTCCCATCCAGGTACTAACCGGGCCCGACCTTGCTTTAGCTTCCGAGATCGGACGAGATCGGGTGTTATCAGGCTGCTATGGCCGTAAGCCGTCGAGCTTGAGTCTTGCAGCTTTTTCATAGATGAGTTGGCCGCCGACCTTCTTCTTTCTGTTGTCAGCTTGTTTCCCCACTTTCATCTTATGACAAACTCCATCACATCCTATCGGTTTTGCTGTCCAAGAAGTCACGTTTGTAATGTAAAAATATGACTTAAAGTGTCACGTATCAGGAACGAAGCCAAAAGCAGACGGCACAACCAGGTAAGGGAAGAATCAACTTTTTATTGAAGTAACCGATCTCACGGATAGAGCAGGAGTCGGCTCAGTGGCAGGTAGGCAAGCAGGCAGGCAGGCAGGCAGGCAGAAGTCCATGAAAGGCGACGTTCCAGCCAAGACTGGACCACAGTGGAGGCTTTTTAAGGGTGATGATCGCGTTGATGTCAAGGGCGAGAGGCAGTGACAGCGAACGCTTAGATGTCAAGGCAAGTCCAGGGAGAGAGGCTGTGACAGGGGGGGTCAGCAGGTGTCAGGGGCAAACGCTTTGATGTCAAGGGCGAGAGGCTGAGACCGCGAACGCTTTGATGTCGAGGGCGAGAGGCTGTGACATAAAGCTAACTAAGATACAGAAATTGAGAAGACTTTTTACTGGTTTCTGACACAAATGTTTGTCTGGTTTCACCTATACGTCAGATTTTTCAATTGGAATTCAGTAAAAGAAAATCAAAGTACTTTGAGATGATCGTAGGGCGGAATAAAAGGCTTGCAACACCTGGTATTCCCAGGCAGTCTCCCATCCAGGTACTAACCAGGCCCGACCTTGCTTTAGCTTCCGAGGTCGGGCGTTATCAGGATGGTATGGCCGTAAGCCGTCGAGCTTGAGTCTTGCAGCTTTTTCATAGATGAGTTGGCCACCGACCTTCTTCTTTCTGTTGGCAGCTTGTTTCCCCACTTTCATCTTATGACAAACTCCATCACATCCTATCGCTTTTGCTGTCCAAGGAGTCACGTTTGTAATTTAAAAATATGACTTAAAGTGTCACGTATCAGGAACGAACCCAAAAGCAGACGGGACAACCAGGTAAGGGAGAATCAAGTCTTTATTGAAGTAACCGATCTCACGGGTAGAGCAGGAGTCGGCTCAGTGGCAGGTAGGCAAGCAGGCAGGCAGGCAGGCAGAAGTCCATGAAAGGCGACGTTCCAGCCAAGACTGGACCACAGTGGAGGCTTTTTAAGGGTGATGATCGCGTTGATGTCAAGGGCGAGAGGCTGTGACAGCGAACGCTTAGATGTCAAGGCAAGTCCAGGGAGAGAGGCCGTGACAGGGGGGGTAAGCAGGTGTCAGGGGCAAACGCTTTGATGTCAAGGGTGAGAGGCTGTGACCGCGAACGCTTTGATGTCGAGGGCGAGAGGCTGTGACATAAAGCTAACTAAGATACAGCCATTGAGAAGACTTTTTACTGGTTTCTGACCCAAATGTTTTCTGGTTTCACCTATACGTCAGATTTTTCAATTGGAATTCAGTAAAAGAAAATCAAAGTACTTTGAGATGATCGTAGGGCGGAATAAAAGGCTTACAACACCTGGTATTCCCAGGCAGTCTCCCATCCAGGTACTAACCAGGCCCGACCTTGCTTTAGCTTCCGAGATCGGGCGTTATCAGGCTGGTATGGCCGTCGAGCTTGAGTCTTGCAGTTTTTTCATAGATGAGTTGGCCGCCGACCTTCTTCTTTCTGTTGGCAGCTTGTTTCCCCACTTTCATCTTATGACAAACTCCATCACATCCTATCGCTTTTGCTGTCCAAGGAGTCACGTTTGTAATTTAAAAATATGACTTAAAGTGTCACGTATCAGGAACGAACCCAAAAGCAGACGGGACAACCAGGTAAGGGAGAATCAAGTCTTTATTGAAGTAACCGATCTCACGGGTAGAGCAGGAGTCGGCTCAGTGGCAGGTAGGCAAGCAGGCAGGCAGGCAGGCAGAAGTCCATGAAAGGCGACGTTCCAGCCAAGACTGGACCACAGTGGAGGCTTTTTAAGGGTGATGATCGCGTTGATGTCAAGGGCGAGAGGCTGTGACAGCGAACGCTTTGATGTCAAGGCAAGTCCAGGGAGAGAGGCCGTGACAGGGGGGGTCAGCAGGTGTCAGGGGCAAACGCTTTGATGTCAAGGGTGAGAGGCTGTGACCGCGAACGCTTTGATGTCGAGGGCGAGAGGCTGTGACATAAAGCTAACTAAGATACAGAAATTGAGAAGACTTTTTACTGGTTTCTGACACAAATGTTTGTCTGGTTTCACCTATACGTCAGATTTTTCAATTGGAATTCAGTAAAAGAAAATCAAAGTACTTTGAGATGATCGTAGGGCGGAATAAAAGGCTTACAGCACCTGGTATTCCCAGGCGGTCTCTCATCCAGGTACTAACCGGACCCGACCTTGCTTTAGCTTCCGAGATCGGGCGTTATCTTTTTTTTTGTCTTTTATTATGAAAATATATTTTTGGGAACAAAAATACATTTTTGATTGCATGTATTGTCCATCAATTCCACATTGTTACATTTGTTTTACACTTTGTTTGGCTTACACAAGATAGTATCCGTCTCTCTTTATACATAAAATAAAGCCATGCTTTCCAAATCATCAACTTAAATCAGCGCTTTGGAATCAGAACAGAAAATGAAACAAATCAGCCCTTTTGAACAAACCTTAGACTGTGTTTTTAAAAGAAAGTGACATTAAAACACCACTTTGAGATTTTAAATGACACACATTCCACATTAAACAGAATGATCCCATCCTCCCCTTAACTTCAATAAAACATAACAGAGAAAGTTAAAAGAAAACCGTAACGCGTCTTTAACTTTGTTTATATTTACACTTCCAATAATCATCATTTTCCGTTCACATCATTTCAGACTTTTTCCCTCCCCTCCCTCCCTCCCTCCCTCCCTCACCAGTTCCACACAATCTCCCCCCTCCTGTTGAGGGAGAGGAGATGGCTGTCTCTGATGAAGAGCCGGGTGAAGTCCGCATCGCCGTGCGTCAGTCTGTAATGTGTTTGTTTTTTGACCATGTTTTTGAAAATGTTCCAAACCGGGATGATTCTGCGTTCAAAGTGCGCAATGTTCCGACGTGATTTGACGGCCCACCGGGCGTGACTTAAGAGGAATTTGCACAGCGCTGCGTTCTTCACCCTGCTCTTCTCCCACACTCCAAACACAAAGAATACATCCCACGAATCCCCGCTGTCCCAAATTAATCCCAGTTTGTTGACTAAGCACTTTTTCAGGGTTTCAAAGAAGCTCGCCAGCTCCGAGCAGTGGCGGTACATGTGCAATAGTGTTTCAGGCAGCAGGCCACAGACGTCGCACTCCCTGCCGACCCCCTTGTCAAATTGGTGCAGAATAACGTTAGTGAACACTTTGTTGTGTCGGATTTTGTAGTCGTTGTCTTCTGCCTCAATGCTGTTCCCTCTCACCCTCCATTGTCCCCAGATTTGTCCCACATTCAAATTGGGCATAACTTTGCCCCAGAACGGCAGAGAGGTCGGACGTTGCGACGCCTGTGCCAGAAACTTTCCATAGATCTGTTTGCTTGTCAACCTGTGTATACTCCTCCACTCTCCTCCTTGCTCCACCAACATGGCTGGGAGCTCCCCCTCTCTGTTCTGTACCACTCTCCGCTCTATGGTTGTCCGCCATTCTTTTGGGATGCTTTCCTTTAAGTCGTTATAATAGCTTGTTGTCTCCGTAATTTTGGCCTCATAGTTTATCTCCTTTATACTGTCATATATGGCTTGGGGGGGGAGAAAACCCGGCATCAGTTCATACATGACGTCCTTCAACTGGACCAAACCTGCTGTTAACATGTCATTATTACATAGAAGCTTACCTGTCTTTTGAATTTTCTTATTTAGAAAGATTGGCATTTCTCTGATGACGTTTACCGAGTCACATGCATAGTCTATATGCTTTAGAAATTCCGCGTGAGCGGACAGGACTTCTCTATAGAAACCTGGAAGCCCCGCCATCATCGGTCGCTTTAGTTGCATCAGCAGCACAAAATCGCCTATGTGAAATACCTTGTTTATGAAGTAAGCCATCAGGCTTTTCCAGCCGTGGGCTGTGGAGTCACACAGATATTTTTGCACAGTTTTGATCCTGAACGCCCTTTTTTTGCTTTCTATATCTACTAATTGAAGTCCTCCCTCTCTGTACTTACTTATTAATGTTTTTCGTGCTATTTTACTTACTTTTGCCCTCCACAAAAAATTGGTTATAATTTCATTTATTCTGTTTAATACCCATAAGGGTAGTTCTATAACTGCTAATGTATAGTTTAGTTTTGACAATATTAAGTTGTTTAGAACCACTACTCTACCTTTGAGTTTTAGGTCTCTCAGTTTCCAATAATTTAGACATTTTTCTATTTTACTAATAATTTCCGTCCATGACAGATCACGAGCTGCCACTACATCTTTACCGATGTAGGTACCTAGAATTTTTATATGCTTGCTTTGTATTTTAAAAGGTGTGGTCTCCTGCTGAGGCTCAGCCATGTTAATGAACATGATTTCTGACTTACCTACATTTATGCGGGAGCCAGAGGCTCGACCGTACATGTTTATTACTGCCATTGCTCTCTCTATGCTTGCCATGTCCTTTACTGTTAGGGTGGTGTCATCAGCAAATTGCTGGACGACACAGGATCCTCCCCCTGGTAACTCAATACCTCTAATACCCTTGTCTTGTTTTAATAGAATTCCTAGTGGCTCTGCTATTATTGTGTACAGGATTGAGGATAGTGGACAGCCTTGTCTGACCGACCTTTCCAGAGGAAACGCATCAGTGGTTGCACCGTTGCATTTGACCTTACCTGTAGCTTTGCTATATAATAATTTTACCCAAGTTAGAAATCTGTCTCCAAAACCTACCTTCTCCAGTACATTAAACATAAATTGATGCTCTACTCGGTCAAAGGCTTTATTGAAGTCAATGGCCAGAAGGACACCTGCTTGATCTGTCTCTTTTAAATACTCCACCACATCTCTTATGGTGCGTACTGTGTCAGTGACTTCTCTCCCTGGCACACTATAAGCCTGGGTGGCTTCTATTATTGTATGTAATATTTGTTTGACTCTGTTTGCCAATATTTTCATTAGTATTTTGTAGTCATTGTTCAACAGAGTAATGGGCCTATAATTTGTTAGTTTATTCTTCTCCCCTTTCTTAAAAATTAAAGTGATCAAGCCTAGAGTCATTGACTCCGGTACCTTCTGTTCTTTTTCCATTGTTTTGTACAATTTCAGTAGTGTTGGTTTGAGCGTGTTGCAGAAAGCTTTATAGAAGTTTGCCGTCAACCCATCACTACCTGGGCTTTTATTTGACATCATTTGATTTATTGCACACTCTATATCTTCCTCAGTTATTTCCTGTTCACACGCTGATTTATCCTCATCATTTAATTTAGCAGTCATCTCTTCCAATATGTCATTTGTAGCTTGTATGTCTGAACTCTCAGTTTTAAACAAGTCACTATAAAAAGTTTGTACTGTTTCCAGAATGTCTACGAAATTGGTCACTACTTTACCTTCTTTATTTTTGATTTCTTGCAAATAACACTGATTTTGTTTCCTTTTTTCCAAGTTGAGGAAAAAAAGCTGTACTTTTCTCCCCTTCTACTGCATATTGAGCACGGCTCCTCACTATAGCACCTTCACATTTTATCCTTTCAATTTCATTTATTTCATTTTGAATATTCACAAGCCTTTCAACATTGACAACCGGTTGTGCATTTAATTTAGCAATTGTATTTCTTAATGATCTTTCTTTTTCTCTAGTTTTAAAGTTCAATCTTTTCGCAAACTGAATACTTTTTTGTTTAATTCTCACTTTTAATTTCTCCCACCCCTCTATGATATTTTCCCCAAACTCAGGCTGTGAACATTCAAATGAGATCACTTTAGAGATGCATTCAACATAATCCCTTCTGTTCAGCAGGCTAGCATTAAGGTGCCACACGCCTCCCCCCCTCCCCCTCCTTTTACCCCCCATTCCCACACGCAGGATGGCATGATCACTAATGAAATTTAAACAATAGCGCACAGTATCGAAAAGGTCGATCTGCGGTTTCTTGACTAAACAAAAATCAATCCGACTTTGCCGTACAGTGTCCATTTGTGGCTGTACTCTCGAGTACTCTCGTGTTATGGGATTTCTGGTTCTCCATAAATCACAGAAATTATTCTTGGCCATAAACAGATTCAGGGCCGCTCTAGAACAGTCGTGTTTATAGCTACCGTTATCGCTAATGTCAAGCCTGCTCATCTTGACATTGAAATCCCCAACTATGATGTCACAGTCTTTAGCTATGATATTCAATTCTCGAAAGAAAGAAGACCTGTCCCCCTCGTGGTTGGGCGCATAAATGTTCAGTAATTTGTAGACAGTGTCTTCAAAAACAAAGCCCACTTTAACCCACCTCCCCCCAATGTCTTTGTCTATTAGAGTGGCATCAGCCTCAATGTGGCTACTCACCATGATGCTTACTCCTCGTGCCCGCTGAGTCCCATGGCTTGAAAAGTAGGATCCAGGCCACCTTTTCTTGCACTGAGTTTCACAGTCAGTGTCCCAGTGGGTTTCTTGGAGACAGATTATTTCTGCATCACACATTTTTACGACTTTAGTGAACTTGTCCATGTCACGTAGTCCACGTACGTTGAATGATGCTATTTTGACCATGGTGAGTGGGAAAGACAGAGAAAAATAATCCCCAAACAAAAAACATGATGCACACCCTTTTCAGTCCATTATTATTTACCCCTCTTAGTCTTGCCCTTTCTGCTTGTTCCCTCTTCCCTCCCCTTACTAACTCCATCCCATTCCGAAGCCTTAGGGTTCGGCTGTCGTCTCTCACTCCCCTGCCCGTGTAGAGGCCCTCTCTGCCCCGGCTGCCCGCAAGGCAAGGACGCAAGGCTGGCCGAACTGCCCTCCCTCTGGTTGCTGCGGCTCCTGTCCCCTGATGTTGTTACAGCCTGACCCCTCAGCGACCCGTGCGCCAGAGTGGAGACGCTCGTCGGCATCCTCCCCACCCTCTCAGAGGCCGCAGTCAAACCGCCGCTTCCTCTTTTCTCCTCCTCCTCCTCTTCCTCCTCGACCTCGCTCTCCTCCTCCATCTCATGGCGTGCAGCTGACTGGGGCCCCTCTGCTTCGCCATCAGTCGCAATGCCATCAGGATGATTTCCTGTCTCCGTCTCTTCTGCCCCGTCCTCCACTCCCTCGCCGGTGTCCCTCTCTGTCTCCTCTTTGGGATCTGCTCCAGGCATGGCTGCGCATTCTCGTGCGTAGTGTCCGATCTCCCCGCACTTGAAGCACTTGAACTCCGGGCACTCCCGTAGGATGTGTCCGGGCTGGAGGCACAGCCTGCAAACTTTAGATTGATTATCGTGCAGCACTCTGAAGTATTCAATCCCTTCCAGCGTCTCAAATTTGGTGCTGTAAGGTAAAGAGGAGACATTTTCATTGAAACGGACTTTGAGGAATCTCGTCCCGTCAAAAACGTCCGTCCCGGCCCACTTCCTCCGCTTGATAGGAGACACCGGCTCCACGCCCCACTGCTTCAGTTTAGTAACAATTTGATTGTCTGTGACATACAGGGGAAGGTTCAAAAAGGAGACGATCCTGGTGTCCCTCGTAACTTCCGATGCCACCACTCTGGAGTTTCTAATCTTGAAGCCGTCCAGCAGTCTTGTTTTCCCTTTCGGGTTACTCATCGTGAGCTCCCATCGCTTGTCGCTTTTCGACCTGCAGCCCAATACTCTCCCACACGTGTTGTCAACCGCACGCAGAAGCTCCATCATGGAGATTTTGTCTTCTCCCTCCACGTCCACATTAACCACCAGGTCTCTATCCATCTCTCTCCCTTCCCCCTCCCTCCCCGCCGCTTCCGCTGCGACCGCCGTCTCTTTCACCAACCCCATTGCTGTGGCCCCTCCACCTCGTCTCTCTTTTCGGTTCTCCGCTCGACTCTCCACCACCACAAATTCTCCTCTCTCCCCCTTCTCCATCACGCTTTCTGCCTCAGTCGGATTCGCGTCCTGCTGGGGCTTCTTTGTTTCCGCCGCTATACCTCCATTTTGTTTGTCCGTCTGCCCGTCGTCGTAAGTCTTGTCCGGTCCGAGTGTCCTTGCCGTCTGTGCCATTTTCGTGCTTCTAAAGCCACAAAAGTTTCCCCCGTGCAGCAGAAAGCTGCTGGGGGGGAGTTAGAAACGTGATTTTCAGAGACTGCTCTCGTTTCCCCGTCGATTTAATGTCTTTTTCGTCCGCTCCGCCGCCACCACGCCAACCCGGAAGTTATCAGAGTGGTATGGCCGTAAGCCGTCGAGCTTGAGTCTTGCAGCTTTTTCATAGATGAGTTGGCCGCCGACTTTCTTCTTTCTGTTGTCAGCTTGTTTCCCCACTTTCATCTTATGACAAACTCCATCACATCCTATCGCTTTTGCTGTCCAAGGAGTCACGTTTGTAATGTAAAAATATGACTTAAAGTGTCACGTATCAGGAACGAACCCAAAAGCAGACGGGACAACCAGGTAAGGGAGAATCAAGTCTTTATTGAAGTAACCAATCTCACGGGTAGAGCAGGAGTCGGCTCAGTGGCAGGTAGGCAAGCAGGCAGGCAAGCAGGCAGAAGTCCATGAAAGGCGACGTTCCAGCCAAGACTGGACCACAGTGGAGGCTTTTTAAGGGTGATGATCGCGTTGATGTCAAGGGCGAGAGGCTGTGACAGCGAACGCTTAGATGTCAAGGCAAGTCCAGGGAGAGAGGCTGTGACAGCGGGGGTCAGCAGGTGTCAGGGGCAAACGCTTTGATGTCAAGGGCAAGAGGCTGTGACCGCGAACGCTTTGATGTCGAGGGCGAGAGGCTGTGACATAAAGCTAACTAAGATACAGCCATTGAGAAGACTTTTTACTGGTTTCTGACCCAAATGTTTGTCTGGTTTCACCTATACGTCAGATTTTTCAATTGGAATTAAGTAAAAGAAAATCAAAGTACTTTGAGATGATCGTAGGGCGGAATAAAAGGCTTACAGCACCTGGTATTCCGAGGCGGTCTCCCATCCAGGTACTAACCAGGCCCGACCTTGCTTTAGCTTCCGAGATCGGGCGTTATCAGGCTGCTATGGCCGTAAGCCGTCGAGCTTGAGTCTTGCAGCTTTTTCATAGATGAGTTGGCCGCCGACCTTCTTCTTTCTGTTGGCAGCTTGTTTCACCACTTTCATCTTATGACAAACTCCATCACATCCTATCGCTTTTGCTGTCCAAGAAGTCACGTTTGTAATGTAAAAATATGACTTAACGTGTCACGTATCAGGAACGAAGCCAAAAGCAGACGGCACAACCAGGTAAGGGAAGAATCAACTTTTTATTGAAGTAACCGATCTCACGGATAGAGCAGGAGTCGGCTCAGTGGCAGGTAGGCAAGCAGGCAGGCAGGCAGGCAGGCAGAAGTCCATGAAAGGCGACGTTCCAGCCAAGACTGGACCACAGTGGAGGCTTTTTAAGGGTGATGATCGCGTTGATGTCAAGGGCGAGAGGCTGTGACAGCGAACGCTTAGATGTCAAGGCAAGTCCAGGGAGAGAGGCTGTGAAAGGGGGGGTCAGCAGGTGTCAGGGGCAAACGCTTTGATGTCAAGGGCGAGAGGCTGTGACCGCGAACGCTTTGATGTCGAGGGCGAGAGGCTGTGACATAAAGCTAACTAAGATACAGAAATTGAGAAGACTTTTTACTGGTTTCTGACACAAATGTTTGTCTGGTTTCACCTATACGTCAGATTTTTCAATTGGAATTCAGTAAAAGAAAATCAAAGTACTTTGAGATGATCGTAGGGCGGAATAAAAGGCTTACAACACCTGGTATTCCCAGGCAGTCTCCCATCCAGGTACTAACCGGGCCCGACCTTGCTTTAGCTTCCGAGATCGGGCGTTATCAGGCTGGTATGGGCGTAAGCCGTCGAGCTTGAGTCTTGCAGCTTTTTCATAGATGAGTTGGCCGCCGACTTTCTTCTTTCTGTTGTCAGCTTGTTTCCCCACTTTCATCTTATGACAAACTCCATCACATCCTATCGCTTTTGCTGTCCAAGGAGTCACGTTTGTAATGTAAAAATATGACTTAAAGTGTCACGTATCAGGAACGAACCCAAAAGCAGACGGGACAACCAGGTAAGAGAGAATTAAGTCTTTATTGAAGTAACCGATCTCACGGGTAGAGCAGGAGTCGGCTCAGTGGCAGGTAGGCAAGCAGGCAGGCAGGCAGGCAGAAGTCCATGAAAGGCGACGTTCCAGCCAAGACTGGACCACAGTGGAGGCTTTTTAAGGGTGATGATCGCGTTGATGTCAAGGGCGAGAGGCTGTGACAGCGAACGCTTAGATGTCAAGGCAAGTCCAGGGAGAGAGGCTGTGACAGCGGGGGTCAGCAGGTGTCAGGGGCAAACGCTTTGATGTCAAGGGCAAGAGGCTGTGACCGCGAACGCTTTGATGTCGAGGGCGAGAGGCTGTGACATAAAGCTAACTAAGATACAGCCATTGAGAAGACTTTTTACTGGTTTCTGACCCAAATGTTTGTCTGGTTTCACCTATACGTCAGATTTTTCAATTGGAATTCAGTAAAAGAAAATCAAAGTACTTTGAGATGATCGTAGGGCGGAATAAAAGGCTTACAGCACCTGGTATTCCGAGGCGGTCTCCCATCCAGGTACTAACCAGGCCCGACCTTGCTTTAGCTTCCGAGATCGGGCGTTATCAGGCTGCTATGGCCGTAAGCCGTCGAGCTTGAGTCTTGCAGCTTTTTCATAGATGAGTTGGCCGCCGACCTTCTTCTTTCTGTTGGCAGCTTGTTTCACCACTTTCATCTTATGACAAACTCCATCACATCCTATCGCTTTTGCTGTCCAAGAAGTCACGTTTGTAATGTAAAAATATGACTTAACGTGTCACGTATCAGGAACGAAGCCAAAAGCAGACGGCACAACCAGGTAAGGGAAGAATCAACTTTTTATTGAAGTAACCGATCTCACGGATAGAGCAGGAGTCGGCTCAGTGGCAGGTAGGCAAGCAGGCAGGCAGGCAGGCAGGCAGAAGTCCATGAAAGGCGACGTTCCAGCCAAGACTGGACCACAGTGGAGGCTTTTTAAGGGTGATGATCGCGTTGATGTCAAGGGCGAGAGGCTGTGACAGCGAACGCTTAGATGTCAAGGCAAGTCCAGGGAGAGAGGCTGTGAAAGGGGGGGTCAGCAGGTGTCAGGGGCAAACGCTTTGATGTCAAGGGCGAGAGGCTGTGACCGCGAACGCTTTGATGTCGAGGGCGAGAGGCTGTGACATAAAGCTAACTAAGATACAGAAATTGAGAAGACTTTTTACTGGTTTCTGACACAAATGTTTGTCTGGTTTCACCTATACGTCAGATTTTTCAATTGGAATTCAGTAAAAGAAAATCAAAGTACTTTGAGATGATCGTAGGGCGGAATAAAAGGCTTACAACACCTGGTATTCCCAGGCAGTCTCCCATCCAGGTACTAACCAGGCCCGACCTTGCTTTAGCTTCCGAGATCGGGCGTTTTTTTTTTTTTTTTGTCTTTTATTATGAAAATATATTTTTGGGAACAAAAATACATTTTTGATTGCATGTATTGTCCATCAATTCCACATTGTTACATTTGTTTTACACTTTGTTTCGCTTACACAAGATAGTATCCGTCTCTCTTTATACATAAAATAAAGCCATGCTTTCCAAATCATCAACTTAAATCAGCGCTTTGGAATCAGAACAGAAAATGAAACAAATCAGCCCTTTTGAACAAACCTTAGACTGTGTTTTTAAAAGAAAGTGACATTAAAACACCACTTTGAGATTTTAAATGACACACATTCCACATTAAACAGAATGATCCCATCCTCCCCTTAACTTCAATAAAACATAACAGAGAAAGTTAAAAGAAAACCGTAACGCGTCTTTAACTTTGTTTATATTTACACTTCCAATAATCATCATTTTCCGTTCACATCATTTCAGACTTTTTCCCTCCCCTCCCTCCCTCCCTCCCTCCCTCCCTCACCAGTTCCACACAATCTCCCCCCTCCTGTTGAGGGAGAGGAGATGGCTGTCTCTGATGAAGAGCCGGGTGAAGTCCGCATCGCCGTGCGTCAGTCTGTAATGTGTTTGTTTTTTGACCATGTTTTTGAAAATGTTCCAAACCGGGATGATTCTGCGTTCAAAGTGCGCAATGTTCCGACGTGATTTGACGGCCCACCGGGCGTGACTTAAGAGGAATTTGCACAGCGCTGCGTTCTTCACCCTGCTCTTCTCCCACACTCCAAACACAAAGAATACATCCCACGAATCCCCGCTGTCCCAAATTAATCCCAGTTTGTTGACTAAGCACTTTTTCAGGGATTCAAAGAAGCTCGCCAGCTCCGAGCAGTGGCCGTACATGTGCAATAGTGTTTCAGGCAGCAGGCCACAGACGTCGCACTCCCTGCCGACCCCCTTGTCAAACTGGTGCAGAATAACGGTAGTGAACACTTTGTTGTGTCGGATTTTGTAGTCGTTGTCTTCTGCCTCAATGCTGTTCCCTCTCACCCTCCATTGTCCCCAGATTTGTCCCACATTCAAATTGGGCATAACTTTGCCCCAGAACGGCAGAGAGGTCGGACGTTGCGACGCCTGTGCCAGAAACTTTTCATAGATCTGTTTGCTTGTCAATCTGTGTATACTCCTCCACTCTCCTCCTTGCTCCACCAACATGGCTGGGAGCTCCCCCTCTCTGTTCTGTACCACTCTCCGCTCTATGGTTGTCCGCCATTCTTTTGGGATGCTTTCCTTTAAATCGTTATAATAGCGTGTTGTCTCCGTAATTTTGGCCTCATAGTTTATCTCCTTTATACTGTCATATATGGCTTGGGGGGGGAGAAAACCCGGCATCAGTTCATACATGACGTCCTTCAACTGGACCAAACCTGCTCTTAACATGTCATTATTACATAGAAGCTCACCTGTCGTTTGAATTTTCTTATTTAGAAAGATTGGCATTTCTCTGATGACGTTTACCGAGTCACATGCATAGTCTATATGCTTTAGAAGTTCCGCGTGAGCGGACAGGACTTCTCTATAGAAACCTGGAAGCCCCGCCATCATCGGTCTCTTTAGTTGCATCAGCAGCACAAAATCGCCTATGTGAAATACCTTGTTTATGAAGTAAGCCATCAGGCTTTTCCAGCCGTGGGCTGTGGAGTCACACAGATATTTTTGCACAGTTTTGATCCTGAACGCCCTTTTTTTGCTTTCTATATCTACTAATTGAAGTCCTCCCTCTCTGTACTTACTTATTAATGTTTTCCGTGCTATTTTACTTACTTTTGCCCTCCACAAAAAATTGGTTAGAATTTCATTTATTCTGTTTAATACCCATAAGGGTAGTTCTATAACTGCTAATGTATAGTTTAGTTTTGACAATATTAAGTTGTTTAGAACCATTACTTTACCTTTGAGTTTTAGGTCTCTCAGTTTCCAATAATTTAGACATTTTTCTATTTTATTAATAATTTCCGTCCATGACAGATCACGAGCTGCCACTACATCTTTACCGATGTAGGTGCCTAGAATTTTTATATGCTTGCTTTGTATTTTAAAAGGTGTGGTCTCCTGCTGAGGCTCAGCCATGTTAATGAACATGATTTCTGACTTACCTACATTTATGCGGGAGCCAGAGGCTCGACCGTACATGTTTATTACTGCCATTGCTCTCTCTATGCTTGCCATGTCCTTTACTGTTAGGGTGGTGTCATCAGCAAACTGCTGGACGACACAGGATCCTCCCCCTGGTAACTCAATACCTCTAATACCCTTGTCTTGTTTTAATAGAAATCCTAGTGGCTCTGCTATTATTGTGTACAGGATTGAGGATAGTGGACAGCCTTGTCTGACCGACCTTTCCAGAGGAAACGCATCAGTGGTTGCACCGTTGCATTTGACCTTACCTGTAGCGTTGCTATATAACAATTTTACCCAAGTTAGAAATCTGTCTCCAAAACCTACCTTCTTCAGTACATTAAACATAAATTGATGCTCTACTCGGTCAAAGGCTTTATTGAAGTCAATGGCCAGAAGGACACCTGCTTGATCTGTCTCTTTTAAATACTCCACCACATCTCTTATGGTGCGTACTGTGTCAGTGACTTCTCTCCCTGGCACACTATAAGCCTGGGTGGCTTCTATTATTGTATGTAATATTTGTTTGACTCTGTTTGCGAATATTTTCATTAGTATTTTGTAATCATTGTTCAACAGAGTAATGGGCCTATAATTTGTTAGTTCATCCTTCTCCCCTTTCTTAAAAATTAAAGTGATCAAGCCTAGAGTCATTGACTCCGGTACCTTCTGTTCTTTTTCCATTGTTTTATACAATTTCAGTAGTGTTGGTTTGAGCGTGTTGCAGAAAGCTTTATAGAAGTTTGCCGTCAACCCATCACTACCTGGGCTTTTATTTGACATCATTTGATTTATTGCACACTCTATATCTTCCTCAGTTATTTCCTGTTCACACGCTGATTTATCCTCATCATTTAATTTAGCAGTCATCTCTTCCAATATGTAATTTGTAGCTTGTATGTCTGAACTCCCAGTTTTAAACAAGTCACTATAAAAAGTTTGTACTGTTTCCAGAATGTCTACGAAATTGGTTACTACTTTACCTTCTTTATTTTTGATTTCTTGCAAATAACACTGATTTTCTTTTCTTTTTTCCAAGTTGAGGAAAAAAGCTATACTTTTCTCCCCTTCTACTGCATATTGAGCACGGCTCCTCACTATTTTATCCTTTCAATTTCATTTATTTCATTTTGAATATTCACAAGCCTTTCAACATTGACAACCGGTTGTGCATTTAATTTAGCAATTGTATTTCTTAATGATCTTTCTTTTTCTCTAGTTTTAAAGTTCAATCTTTTCGCAAACTGAATACTTTTTTGTTTAATTCTCACTTTTAATTCTCCCACCCCTCTATGATATTTTCCCCAAACTCAGGCTGTGAACATTCAAATGAGATCAATTTAGAGATACAGTCAACATAATCCCTTCTGTTCAGCAGGCTAGCATTAAGGTGCCACACGCCTCCCCCTCCTTTTACCCCCCATTCCCACATGCAGGATGGCATGATCACTAATAAAATTTAAACAATAGCGCACAGTATCGAAAAGGTCGATCTGCGGTTTCTTGACTAAACAAAAATCAATCCGACTTTGCCGTACAGTGTCCATTTGTGGCTGTACTCTCGAGTACTCTCGTGTTATGGGATTTCTGGTTCTCCATAAATCACAGAAATTATTCTTGGCCATAAACAGATTCAGGGCCGCTCTGGAACAGTCGTGTTTATAGCTACCGTTATCGCTAATGTCAAGCCTGCTCATCTTGACATTGAAATCCCCAACTATGACGTCACAGTCTTTAGCTATGATATTCAATTCTCGAAAGAAAGAAGACCTGTCCCCCTCGTGGTTGGGCGCATAAATGTTCAGTAATTTGTAGACAGTGTCTTCAAAAACAAAGCCCACCTCCCCCCAATGTCTTTGTCTATTAGAGTGGCATCAGCCTCAATGTGGCTACTCACCATGATGCTTACTCCTCGTGCCCGCTGAGTCCCATGGCTTGAAAAGTAGGATCCAGGCCACCTTTTCTTGCACTGAGTTTCACAGTCAGTGTCCCAGTGGGTTTCTTGGAGACAGATTATTTCTGCATCACACATTTTTACGACTTTAGTGAACTTGTCCATGTCACGTAGTCCACGTACGTTGAATGATGCTATTTTGACCATGGTGAGTGGGAAAGACAGTGTTAGGGCTCGGTCTGTTGACCAACCTGGCAACCAGCAATGAGAGCGGGGGAAGGGCGCGTCTGAAACACCTGCAGCCTACCCTACTCGTTAACCACTCTAGTATAAGTTTGTTTGCTTTCCAGAACTCGTCGCGAGTTCGTCCTGAACAGTCCCGTGAGTAAATTCTTCGTCTCGAGTTTTGTGACATTTCTGTGTCTCCCGGTGGAGTACAGATTGTAGTATTCTCCGTGTTTTTGCTTGTTTGATTATTCCCTTGTGTCAGTTCTCCTTGAGAGCTTGTTCGGAGAAGAACTCTCTTTGTGTTTTCCCCATTGGATTTTCCCATCGTGATTTTCTAGTTGAGATCAAGTTTTTGATATTCTAATTTCTCCTCTCTCACTGTGGATCTTATTACTCGGTTGGACTTCGGACTTTAAAGGAGCAGTTTGTGTTTTTTTCCTTTTCGGATCAAGGGGGCAGTTTACGTTTTCCCATTTTTAAGAAGCTATTCTCAAGTTCCGCCTGAAGCGCCTCCCCCTTCTGTCCAGGCCCGGCCGGCTCTCCTCTACGAGTCCTGCCAGGTTGGTGCTTTACCTTGTCTTGTGTTGTCGCTATTGGGTTCGTTCTACAAACCCTAACAGTACGAACTCGCCTTCACTATGAACCCAGACAACCCAGACGCCAATCCTGTCCGGGCTGCTCTCTATAGGCAGATTCAGCTTACAGCCTCTCACGGCCAGCAACTACAAGAGGCCGCTGTTGCCATGCAGGGCCTCCGGGCTCAGGTGCAACCCCTCCAGGCTTCGGTGGATTCTCTTTCGGCCCAGCAAGCGGCGCTCGCGAGCCAACAAGAGGAGGTTCTTAAGCAGTTGCAAACTCTCACAGCGGCTATAACCATCCAGCCAGCTGTCCCACCAGTTCCGGCCGCCCCTCCTCCAGCAGTGCCCGCAGCCGTTGCCTTAGACAATCCTACCGTTTATGTTTCGGATTTCCGGGAGCCCAGTATCTCCAATCCCAAGCCTTTTGATGGCAACTTTGAGACCTGTGCCACGTTCATCATGCAGTGTGAGCTTGTCTTCGCCCACCATTCCAGGGGGTTCACCACAGATGCTGCAAGAGTTGCTTACGTGACTAACCTGCTGACTGGCCGCGCTGCTCAGTGGGCCACTGCTTCCTGGTCCATGGGGGCCAGTTTCTGCTCTTCCTACGATGACTTTGTGGCTGAGCTTCGGAAGGTATTCCATCATCCAGTGTACGGTCAGGATCCGGGTGTCCGATTGAGCAGGATCCAGCAGGGCAGTGGCAGTGTCACTGACTACTCAGTCGAGTTCAGGCTGGCTGCGGCTGAGAGTGGCTGGAACGACCAGTCACTTCGGGTAACCTTCCGTAGGGGCCTCAGCGATGCCGTCAAGGATCAGCTAGCCACCCGGGAGGATCCTACCTCTCTCGACGACCTTATCAGCCTTGCCATCCGCATCGATGGACGTCTCCGCGAGAGAAGGCGCGAGCGAGGTCTACGGGGAACCGTTTCTACCTCTCAGCCATCCAGAGCTTCCGAAGGGGGCTCTTCTTCGTCGCACTCCACTTCCCCTGTGGCAAGCCTCTCCTCCTCCCAGACAGTGACAGAGGAGGAACCTATGCAGCTTGGGCGTACACGACTGACTCCCGCTGAACGTGAGGCCCGGTTCAAGGCAGGTCTCTGTCTTTACTGTGGTCTTAAGGGACACCGGATCAGCGAGTGTCCTACGCGGCCAAAAGATTAGGCTCACTGGGACCCCGGGAGATCCTAGTGAGCCGTCTTTCCTGTTCCCGCCATCCTGCTCCGGCTAACCATCTTGTGAGCGTTACCCTGGCTTGGGCAGACCAGCGGCTCACTGTAGGCGCACTCATCGATTCGGGAGCTGATGGGTGTTTCTTGGACTCTACGTTTGCTGCTCAAGCTAACATTCCATGTGAGGAATTGGAGAGGCCAATAGAGGCCTTTGCTCTGGATGAGCGCCGCCTGGCCAGTGTTACCCGACAGTCCTGTCCCGTGTCTCTCACTATTGCTGGAAACCATGTGGAGAGCCTTCAGTTCTTCGTCATCCAGTCTCCCTTAGTTCCTGTGATCTTGGGGCATCCCTGGTTGGCTCAGCATGAGCCACACATTGCTTGGTCGTCTGGTAACATTTTGGAGTGGAGCTCCTCCTGTCACGCCCGGTGTCTTCAGGCCGCACCTGGTCCAGCAGTCCAGACTGTTCCGATTGCCCCTCCTCCCGATCTTTCCTCTGTTCCTCCCGAGTATCATGATCTCGGGGAGGTCTTCAGCAAGACGCGGGCTCAGTCTCTCCCTCCGCATCGGCCATATGATTGTGCTATCAACCTCCGTCCTGGGGCCTCTCTCCCTAGCAGTCGTCTTTACAGCCTTTCCATTCCCGAGAAGGCTGCTATGGACGATTACATTTCAGAATCGTTGGCGGCAGGGCTCATCCGACCCTCATCCTCCCAGGTGGCAGCTGGTTTCTTTTTCGTTAAGAAGAAGGATGGTGGTCTCCGACCCTGCATTGATTATCGCCAACTCAACGACATCACCATCAAGAATAAATACCCCCTGCCTCTGATGAGCTCCACCCTCGAACCCCTGACCCAGGCGACTGTCTTCACTAAGCTGGATCTCCGGAACGCCTACCATCTCGTTCGGATCCGGAAAGGGGACGAGTGGAAGACAGCCTTTAAGACTCCCCGTGGTCATTATGAGTACCTGGTAATGCCGTTCGGCCTCACCAACGCCCCGGCGGTGTTCCAGGCACTCATGAATGACATCCTTCGCGACATGCTCGACCAATTCGTTGTCGTCTACCTTGATGACATCCTCATCTTCTCCAGGTCCCTCGAGGAGCATGTCCAGCACGTGCGGCAGGTTCTCGAACGCCTCCTTCGTAACCGGCTGTTCGTCAAGGCTGAGAAATGCCTGTTCCATTCTGAGTCAGTGGACTACTTAGGTTTTATCGTGGAGGGAGGCAAGACTCGAGCTGATCCTCGCAAGATCAAAGCGGTGGTGGAATGGCCGGATCCTAAGTCACGTAAGGAACTGCAGAGCTTCCTCGGGTTCGCGAACTTTTACAGGAGGTTCGTCCGAAACTACAGCTCTGTAGCAGAACCCCTCACCCGTCTAACCTCCCCCTCTCAGCCGTTCGTCTGGTCCCCAGCTGCTCGCTCTGCATTTCTGTCGCTCAAGGAGAGGTTCACCAGTGCCCCCGTCCTACTCCATCCCGATCCCAAGAGGCAGTTCATAGTTGAGGTGGACGCTTCGGACACCGGATTGGGGGCTGTGCTCTCCCAACGATCAGAGACCGACCAGAAGGTTCATCCTTGCGCGTTCTTCTCCCGCCGGTTCCTTCCCGCCGAGGAGAACTACGATGTTGGTAATCGGGAGCTTCTCGCTGTAGTGGCTGCACTTGAGGAATGGCGCCATTGGCTGGAGGGGGCAGAGCATCCATTTACCATCTGGACTGATCATAAGAACCTGACGTTCATCCGGGCAACCAAACGTCTCAATGGTCGGCAGGCACGGTGGGCCAGCCTCCTCAGTCGGTTCGACTTCACACTGACTTATCGTCCTGGCTCCCGCAACACCAAGGCAGATGCTCTGTCTCGTCAACACCTTAAGGAACCTGTAACGGTGGAGCCAAGTCCCGTCCTCCCTGAGACCAAGGTCGTTGGCGTGGTGACCTGGGGCCTTGAAACGGTGGTCAAGCGCGCCTTGCGCTCCAGTCCAGCCCCGAGCAACGTGCCGCCTCGCCGACTGTTTGTTCCGGACTCAGTGAGGTCTCGGGTCCTCAAATGGGGCCACACCAGTCAGCTCGCTTGCCACCCTGGAGTCCACCGCACTTTCACTTTCATAGCTCGACGGTTCTGGTGGCCCACTATGAGGAGGGACGTCAAGGAGTTCGTCATGGCCTGCACCATCTGTGCCCGCAGCAAGGCCTCTCACCAGGCACCGGCTGGTCTGCTGCAGCCCCTTCCTATTCCCAGTCGGCCCTGGTCCCATGTGGCGTTGGATTTTGTCTCTGGACTTCCTCCGTCTCAGGGCAACACAGTGATCCTGACGGTGGTGGATCGCTTCAGCAAGGGTGTTCACCTGGTGGCTTTGCCTAAGCTTCCTTCTGCTTCAGAAACCGCTGACCTCCTGATGAGCCACGTCTTCCGTTTGCATGGACTTCCCAAGGACATTGTGTCAGACAGAGGGCCCCAGTTTGTTTCCCGTGTGTGGCGTGCTTTCTGCAAGGGGTTGGGCGCCTCGGTCAGCCTTTCGTCGGGATATCATCCGCAGACTA
Source organism: Lampris incognitus (assembly GCF_029633865.1). Lineage (NCBI taxonomy): Eukaryota > Metazoa > Chordata > Actinopteri > Lampriformes > Lampridae > Lampris > Lampris incognitus. The sequence continues at coordinate 4,010,982 of NC_079228.1, forward strand.
ACGGACAGACTGAGAGGATGAACCAGAGTGTGGAATCTGCTCTCCGTTGCGTCGCTGCCAAGAAGCCAACCTCCTGGAGTCAGTTTCTCCCCTGGGTCGAGTATGCGGTCAACTCCCTGGTCAGCTCCGCCACCGGCCTCTCGCCCTTTGAGGCATCCCTGGGTTACCAGCCGCCCGTCTTCTCTGCACAGGAGTCCGAAGTGGAGGTTCCCTCCGTGCAGACTCATCTGGACCGCTGTCGTCGTGTCTGGGAGATCACCAGGGCTGCGCTGCTCCGTGCTACGGAACGTGCCAGACGAGGAGCTAACCGTCGCCGATCCACAGCACCAGCTTACCAACCCGGACAGAGAGTCTGGCTGTCCACCAAGGATCTCCCCCTTCAGTCCTCTGCCAAGAAGCTGAATCCCCAGTTCGTTGGACCCTTCGAGATCCAGGAAGTACCCAGTCCTGCAGTTGTGCGTCTTAAGCTCCCGGCCTCCATGAAGATCCATCCGGTTTTTCATGTGTCCCGAGTAAAGCCTGTCTCCGAGAGCCCCCTTATGCCTCCGGCCCCAGCTCCGCCTCCCCCTGAGATTGTGGATGGGCATCCACAGTGGAAGGTCCGTCGGCTGATGGACGTCCGACGCAGGGGACGGGGGTTCCAGTATTTGGTTGACTGGGAGGGCTATGGGGTGGAGGAACGAAGCTGGGTATCCCGCCAGCTCATCATGGACCCTGGTCTGCTCGCTGAGTTCTATCGCCGTCACCCTGACAAGCCTGGCAGGTCGCCTGGTGGCTCCCGTAGAGGGGGGGGTACTGTTAGGGCTCGGTCTGTTGACCAACCTGGCAACCAGCAATGAGAGCGGGGGAAGGGCGCGTCTGAAACACCTGCAGCCTACCCTACTCGTTAACCACTCTAGTATAAGTTTGTTTGCTTTCCAGAACTCGTCGCGAGTTCGTCCTGAACAGTCCCGTGAGTAAATTCTTCGTCTCGAGTTTTGTGACATTTCTGTGTCTCCCGGTGGAGTACAGATTGTAGTATTCTCCGTGTTTTTGCTTGTTTGATTATTCCCTTGTGTCAGTTCTCCTTGAGAGCTTGTTCGGAGAAGAACTCTCTTTGTGTTTTCCCCATTGGATTTTCCCATCGTGATTTTCTAGTTGAGATCAAGTTTTTGATATTCTAATTTCTCCTCTCTCACTGTGGATCTTATTACTCGGTTGGACTTCGGACTTTAAAGGAGCAGTTTGTGTTTTTTTCCTTTTCGGATCAAGGGGGCAGTTTACGTTTTCCCATTTTTAAGAAGCTATTCTCAAGTTCCGCCTGAAGCGCCTCCCCCTTCTGTCCAGGCCCGGCCGGCTCTCCTCTACGAGTCCTGCCAGGTTGGTGCTTTACCTTGTCTTGTGTTGTCGCTATTGGGTTCGTTCTACAAACCCTAACAGACAGAGAAAAATAATCCCCAAACAAAAAACATGATGCACACCCTTTTCAGTCCATTATTATTTACCCCTCTTAGTCTTGCCCTTTCTGCTTGTTCCCTCTTCCCTCCCCTTACTATCTCCATCCCATTCCGAAGCCTTAGGGTTCGGCTGTCGTCTCTCACTCCCCTGCCCGTGTAGAGGCCCTCTCTGCCCCGGCTGCCCGCAAGGCAAGGACGCAAGGCTGCCCGAACTGCCCTCCCTCTGGTTGCTGCGGCTCCTGTCCCCTGATGTTGTTACAGCCTGACCCCTCAGCGACCCGTGCGCCAGAGTGGAGACGCTCGTCGGCATCCTCCCCACCCTCTCAGACGCCGCAGTCAAACCGCCGCTTCCTCTTTTCTCCTCCTCCTCCTCTTCCTCCTCAACCTCGCTCTCCTCCTCCATCTCATGGCGTGCAGCTGACTGGGGCCCCTCTGCTTCGCCATCAGTCGCAATGCCATCAGGATGATCTCCTGTCTCCGTCTCTTCTGCCCCGTCCTCCACTCCCTCGCCGGTGTCCCTCTCTGTCTCCTCTTTGGGATCTGCTCCAGGCATGGCTGCGCATTCTCGTGCGTAGTGTCCGATCTCCCCACACTTGAAGCACTTGAACTCCGGGCACTCCCGTAGGATGTGTCCGGGCTGGAGGCACAGCCTGCAAACTTTAGATTGATTATCGTGCAGCACTCTGAAGTATTCAATCCCTTCCAGCGTCTCAAATTTGGTGCTGTAAGGTAAAGAGGAGACATTTTCATTGAAACGGACTTTGAGGAATCTCGTCCCGTCAAAAACGTCCGTCCCGGCCCACTTCCTCCGCTTGATAGGAGACACCGGCTCCACGCCCCACTGCTCCAGTTTAGTAACAATTTGATTGTCTGTGACATACAGGGGAAGGTTCAAAAAGGAGACGATCCTGGTGTCCCTCGTAACTTCCGATGCCACCACTCTGGAGTTTCTAATCTTGAAGCCGTCCAGTAGTCTTGTTTTCCCTTTCGGGTTACTCATCGTGAGCTCCCATCGTTTGTCGCTTTTCGACCTGCAGCCCAATACTCTCCCACACGTGTTGTCAACCGCACGCAGAAGCTCCATCATGGAGATTTTGTCTTCTCCCTCCACGTCCACATTAACCACCAGGTCTCTGTCCATCTCTCTCCCTTACCCCTCCCTCCCCGCCGCTTCCGCTGCGACCGCCGTCTCTTTCACCAACGCCATTGCTGTGACCCCTACACCTCGTCTCTCTTTTCGTTTCTCCGCTCGACTCTCCACCACCACAAATTCTCCTCTCTCCCCCTTCTCCATCACGCTTTCTGCCTCAGTCGGATTCGCGTCCTGCTGGGGCTTCTTTGTTTCCGCCGCCATACCTCCATTTTGTTTGTCCGTCTGCCCGTCGTCGTAAGTCTTGTCCGGTCCGAGTGTCCTTGCCGTTTGTGCCATTTTCGTGCTTCTAAAGCCACAAAAGTTTCCCCCGTGCAGCAGAACGCTGCTGGGGGGAAGTTAGAAACGTTATTTTCAGAGACTGCTGTTTCAGTAGGCTATCTTATAAAGAATGACACACACACGAGTTGCTCAGTGCAGTCAAGTATATTCAAAGTGATGTAACATGTTCCTGAGCGCGGGTCATGTGTATCTAAGGTAAACTAGTGGATGGCATCGATCTATCTAGACCCGTAACATCCTCCTTTTCCAAGTATAAACACATACACATGAAGTTAGTGCAAAATAAAATTACTTTCATATACGAACAACCAATAACAGTGCAACAGCAGTAAATCTCTTCATATCCCATACCAGTGTAATAACCACAGTAGCGTATGATAACATTTCTCCTCTTTTCCCCCTCTCTCCCACATAGCAACCATCAACATTATTCAGATTACATAGTGAGTTTCAGTGGAGGTTTAGACAGCCGCCCAACCCTTGTGTAAGTGTGTCCATCCGAACGCGGAGCGCCAACAGGAGTAGATGGCGCCTTGGGCATGGACCTGATGGGGCTCGGCTCGAACACAGCCTGAGGGGTCTCAATGACAGTTTCTGTAGCTGGATCCCCGTCCGGTGTGTGTGCCGCAGCGGGTTCAACAGGATCGTGCGCGGCTCGTGCCGCTGGCTCAGCCACTCTGAGATCGATCCTGTTACGACGGTACAGGGAGCCATCAATGTCCACAAGATAGGACCTCGGCGCAACCCTGCGGAGACAAGTTCCGACTCTCCAGCGGCCAGTGTTATCACCTGGCAGGGGCTTCATCCGTACGACTTCCCCAATTTCAAGTGCCGGCAATTCACGGGCAGATCTGTCATAGAAGGATTTGGCGAGTTGCTTACTGTGGCGCAGCTTTTCAGTGACGCCCACGACAACAGCTGGTTCCAGGAGCTTGCTTGCCGCCGGGATGGACGTCTTCAACCGGCGGGACATGAGGCGTTGTGCTGGGCTGCTGCCCATGTTTTCCGTAGGTGTATTCCTCCAGTGAAGCACGGCTTTCCAGGGGTCTTCACCATCATGCGCGGCCTTACGCAGAAGATTTTTTACAATCTTCACGGCCGACTCGGCCTTGCCATTTGCTTTCGGGTGTCTGGGAGAGGAGGTCACGTGCTCAAATTCCCACTCAGAAGCGAACCGTGTGAACTGAGCTGTGAACTGAGGGCCGTTGTCTGTAATAACCTTCTCTGGCTGACCATGTCGGGCGAACTGTGCCTTACATCGCTTGATGACTGTCTCTGCAGACATGTCGGGTAGAAGCTCAATCTCCCAAAAATCGGAATAGTGGTCGACTATTAGGAGATAGTCTTTCTGTCTGAAGCTGAATAGGTCCATGCTCAAGACCTGCCATGGCCTGGTTGGTACTTCGTGAGAGAGCATGGTCTCCTTTTGCTGATTGTGGGCGTACACATTGCAGGTCGAGCAGCTGCTTACAAAGTCCTTTATCTCTGACTGCATGTTGGGCCAGTACAATGTCTCTTGAGCGTGTCGGCAGCATGCATCACCCCCTATGTGACTTGAATGTATGCGCGTCAACATTTCTGGGCGGAGTGACTTTGGGATGATGACTTTTTGCCCCCGGAACAGAACTCCGTTCTGCACACTGATTTCATCCCTGAAGGGCCAGTACTCCCTAGCGATGAGGGGCGCTTCCTCCTTTACATCTGGCCAGCCCACGAGAACAGTGTTCTTCAGTGCCTGTAAGCATTCATCTCTGTCGGTGTGTCGTCTGATCTGTTCCAGCCGCTGGTTAGTCACATTCAGGTACTCTGCCTGGTTCACGTGCTGTATGTCTTCCTGCTCTTGTTGCAGAGAGCAGATAGCGTGTCGCTGATATGCAGTCCCTCTGCCGGAGCATCCAGCCGTAGCTCTGCTGAGCGTGTCGCTTATGAACATCTCTGGGCCTGGTTTGTAGATTACCCTCAGGTCGTAGTTCTGCAGAGTCATGAGCATGCTCCGGAGTCTCTTGGGCGCATTGAGAAGTGGCTTGCTGAAAATAGAGATCAGAGGCTTATGGTCCGTCTCTGCTGTGATTGGGTCGCGGCCATATAGGTAATGGTGAAACCTCTGGCAGGCGAAGACGATACTGAGACACTCCTTCTCAATTTGTGCATAGTTTTTTTCGATGGGGGTAAGAGCCCTCGAGGCAAATGCGATGGGCTGACCTTCCTGCATGAGACAACAACCGAGACCGCTCTGGCTGGCGTCGCTCTGGATTGCGATTGGCTTAGTTACATCATAGTAGCGCAGGACGGGCATGGCTGTCGCCAGCGCCTTAAGCTCATGAACCGCCGCCTCGTGCTTAGGCAGCCAGTGCCAGGGTGTGTCCTTGTCCAACAGGCGTCGCAACGGCTCGCAGACAGTAGATAGATGAGGCATGAACTTGGCTAAATAGTTAGCGAAGCCAATGAGACGCTGCACGCCCTTGGCATCTGTTGGGTTCGGCATGTCAATAATGGCTCTCACCTTCTCTGGATCGGGCTTCAGTCCAGCAGATGAGAGAATGTGGCCATGAAACTGCACCTCAGCCACCTTGAACTGCAACTTCTTCAGGCCGAGGCGAAGCTTGACCTCGCGGCAGCGTTCCATCAACGCCGCAAGCTTGACGTCGTGGTCGTCCCCAGCCTCCTTGTCTGTGTCCCCGCAGCCGACGACCAGGATATCGTCTGCAATGGGCTCAACGCCCTTCAGACCGGCGAGGAGCTCGTGCTGCTTGCGCTGATATACCTCGGGCGCCACCGATACTCCAAATGGTAGCTTGAGCCACCGCTTCCTCCCCCAGGGGGTCCAGAACGTGGTCATGAGGCTACTCTCATAGTCCAGTTTGCATTGCAGGAATGCATCCCGAGCGTCCACTAACGTGAAGACTCTGGCCTTGGGCAATTTATACAAAATGTCCTCCAAGGTAGGCATGATGTAGTGAGAGCGCTTTAGGGCTTTGTTCAATGGTTTAGGGTCAATGCATATTCTCAGCTTCTCCGGTTTTTTAACAATCACCATGTTGCTGATCCAATCTGTAGGATCTGTGACAGGCGCAAGGTGGCCATCAGCCTCGTACTTGTCCAGCTGGGCTTTGACTGCTGCTTTCATTGCGATTGGGACATTGCGAGGGGCACTCTGTACTGCAGCAACACTAGGATCAAGGTCAAAATGGACCTCCCCAGGCACGGATTCCACAGGGGAGTTGAACACGTCACTGTATCTGTTGATAAGCTGTTCTTTAGTTAGGGCTCCTGGTTGTGTGTGTTCCATTTTGAGCACATCCTCTGGAATTGTGAAATTCATGAGCCCTAAGCGTTCACAGGTGGAGCCTGACAGAAGAGGATGTTGGCTGGTCCTCACTATTTCGAATGAGAGCTTGTGTGTTTGGCCTCTCACAGTACAGTCAGTCTCAAAGGTGCCCATAGAGCTCAGTGTTTCCCCGAATACAGCTTCAGTCTGGTGTCACTCGGACGGAGAGGTGTGTTTGGGGCCAGCATTTTCTTGCCTTGAAAGCCCATTACATTGCAGGTGGCTCCAGAGTCCAGCTGACATTGTTGTGGCTTGTCGTGGAGTTTCAGAGTCACAAACCACTTCTTTCCTTTGGTGTGCACTGCGCCGATTGACTCAAACATGTACAGATCATCTGCATCATTACTATGCTCTGGGGGTTCTTCTGTGTATTCCACACAGTTTACCTTGCCCTCAGCATGCCCCTTTTTGCTCTTTAAGCACACTTTAGAAAAGTGATTAAGTGTCCCGCATGACCTACATTGTTTCCCGAAGGCCTGGCAATGCTCTCTGCCCCTTGAATGCGAGCTGCCACAATATTTGCAATTGCCTGCATCTCCTGCTGTTCTGGGTGGATTGCTCTGTTTCCATTGGTTTTGTCTGGGTTGCCTAGCAACGGCATGCACTGCCTCCGGCTGCGGTGTTGTTGCAAACTCCATTGCTCTCATACGGATGTCAGTTTGCTCTGCTGCGCGACACATGTCAATAGCTGTGAACATGTTCAAATCCTTCTCTCTCAACAGCCTGCGCCTAATGGCCTCGCTTGCAACTCCCAGGACTATCTTATCACGGATCATTTCATCTTTCAACTGTCCATACTCACAGGTTGCTGCCCTCTCTCTCAGTCTCGTCACAAAGGTATCAAACGATTCTCCTTCCTCCTGCTTGCAACTCCCGAAAATGTACCTCTCGTATATTGTGTTTTTTGCTGGCTTGAAGTATTTCCCCAACTCTCTCAGTATGGCGTCAGGATCCCCTTGATCATCTTCTGAGAGGTTCAGATTGTGGCGGTAAATATGCCTGCATTCACTTCCCATCACACTTCTTAGAGTAGCCGCTTGTATTTTCTTGTCCTTGCCAAGTATGCCCGTGACGAGGACGTAGTCTTCATATTCGGCCCGAAAAATGTCCCAATTGACACTCCAATCGCCTGTGAAGCTCATCGGGGACGGTGGTGGAATATTCACGTTAGCTGCCATTGTATGTGATGCTATCGGCGCCGGTAATGCTAGCGTTAGCTCCTCTGTGACAACGTCTTCAGCAGAAGTACTTTGCTCTGAATCGGAATCCTCCGACATGTGACCTACTCAGGCCTACAAACTTAAACATGCGAGCTAGTAAAATAAGAAATAATTTATCCCACTTCTGACACCATGTTTCAGTAGGCTATCTTATAAAGAATGACACACACACGAGTTGCTCAGTGCAGCCAAGTATATTCAAAGTGATGTAACATGTTCCTGAGCGCGGGTCATGTGTATCTAAGGTAAACTAGTGGATAGCCGATGGCATCGATCTATCTAGACCCGTAACAACTGCTCTCTTTTCCCCGTCGATTTAATGTCTTTTTCGTCCGCTCCGCCGCCACCAGGCCAACCCGGAAGTTATCAGAGTGGTATGGCCGTAAGCCGTCGAGCTGGAGCCTTGCAGCTTTTTTACAGTTGAGTTGGCCGCCGAACTTCTTCTTTCTGTTGTCAGCTTGTTTCCCCACTTTCATCTTATAGACAAACTCCATCACATCCTATCGCTTTTGCTGTCCAAGGAGTCACGTGTAAGAATATGACTTAAAGCTAACTAAGATACAAGCGTTAAGAAGACATTTTACTGGTTTTTGACCCAAATGTTTGTCTGGCTTTACCTATACGTCAGATTTTTCAGTTGGAATTCAGTAAAAGAAAATCAAAGTATTTTGAGATGATCGTAGGGCGGAATAAAAGGCTTACAGCACCTGGTATTCCCAGGCGGTCTCCCATCCAGGTACTAACTAGGCCCCAACCCTGATTTAGCTTCCGAGATCGGACGAGATCGGGCGTTATCAGGCTGGTATGGCCGTAAGCCGTCGAGCTGGAGCCTTGCAGCTTGTTCATAGATGAGTTGGCCGCCGACCTTCTTCTTTCTGTTGTCAGCTTGTTTCACCACTTTCATCTTATGACAAACTCCATCACATCCTTTCGCTCTTGCTGTCCAAGGAGTCGGGTTTGTAATGTAAAAATATGATTTAAAGTGTCACGTATCAGGAACGAACCCAAAAGCAGACGGGACAACCAGGTAAGGGAAGAATCAAATCTTTAAGGAAGTAACCGATCTCACGGATAGAGCAGGAGTCGGCTCAGTGGCAGGCAGGCTGGCAGAAGTCCATGAAAATCGACGTTCCAGCCAAGTCTGGACCTCAGTGGAGGCTTTTTAAGGGTGATGATCGCGTTGATGTCAAGGGAGAGCGGCTGACTGCTTTGATGGCCAGCTGGTGTCAGGGGCGAACGCTTTGATGTCAAGGGCGAGAGGCTGTGACAGCGAACGCTTAGATGTCAAGGCAAGTCCAGGGAGAGAGGCTGTGACAGGGGGGGTCAGCAGGTGTCAGGGGCAAACGCTTTGATGTCAAAGGCGAGAGGCTGTGACCGCGAACGCTTTGATTTCGAGGGCGAGAGGCTGTGACATAAAGCTAACTAAGATACAGCCATTGAGAAGACTTTTTACTGTTTTCTGAAATAAATGTTTGTCTGGTTTCACCTATACGTCAGATTTTTCAATTGGAATTCAGTAAAAGAAAATCAAAGTACTTTGAGATGATCGTAGGGCGGAATAAAAGGCTTACAGCATCTGGTATTCCCAGGCGCTCTCCCATCCAGGTACTAACCAGGCCCGACCTTGCTTTAGCTTTCGAGATTGGACGAGATCGGGCGTTATCAGGCTGGTATGGCCGTAAGCCGTCGAGCTGGAGCCTTGCAGCTTTTTCATAGATGAGTTGCCCGCCGACCTTCTTCTTTCTGTTGTCAGCTTGTTTCACCACTTTCATCTTATGACAAACTCCATCACATCCTATCGCTTTTGCTGTCCAAGGAGTCACGTGTAAGAATATGACTTAAAGCTAACTACGATACCGCCGTTGAGAAGACTTTTTACTGGTTTTTGACCCAAATGTTTGTCTGGCTTTACCTATACGTCAGATTTTTCAATTGGAATTCAGTTAATGAAAATCGACGCACTTTGAGATGATCGTATTGCGGAATAAAAGGCTTACAGCACCTGGTATTCGCAGAGGGTCTCCCATCCAGGTACTAACTAGGCCCGACCCTGCTTAGCCTTCGAGATCGGACGAGATCGGGCGTTAACAGGCTGGTATGGCCGTAAGCCGTCGAGCTGGATCCTTGCAGCTTTTTCATAGATGAGTTGCCCGCCGACCTTTTTTCCGTTGTCAGCTTGTTTCACCACTTTCATCTTATGACAAACTCCATCACATGCTATCGCTTTTGCTGTCCAAGAAGTCACGTTTGTAATGTAAAAATATGACTTAAAGTGTCACGTATCAGGAACGAACCCAAAAGCAGACGGGACAACCAGGTAAGGGAAGAATCAAGTCTTTATTGAAGTAACCGATCTCACGGGTAGAGCAGGAGTCGGCTCAGTGGCAGGTAGGCAAGCAGAAGTCCATGAAAATCGTCGTTCCAGCCAAGACTGGGCCACAGTGGAGACTTTTTAAGGGTGATGATCGCGTTGATGTCAAGGGAGAGAGGCTGACTGCTTTGATGGCCAGCTGGTGTCAGGGGCGAACGCTTTGATGTCAAGGGCGAGAGGCTGTGACATAAAGCTAACTAAGATACAGCCATTGAGAAGACTTTTTACTGGTTTATGAAATAAATGTTTGTCTGGTTTCACCTATACGTCAGATTTTTCAATTGGAATTCAGTAAAAGAAAATCAAAGTACTTTGAGATGATCGTAGGGCGGAATAAAAGGCTTACAGCACCTGGTGTTCCCAGGCGGTCTCCCATCCAGGTACTAACCAGGCCCGACCTTGCTTTAGCTTCCGAGATCGGACGAAATCGGGCGTTACTTATTTTTTTTATTGTCTTTTATTATGAAAATATAATTTTTGGAGAAAAAAAAATATTTTTGATTACATGTATTGTCCATCAATCCCACATTGTTACATTTGTTTTACACTTTGGTTCGCTTACACAAGATAGTATCAGTCTCTCTTAATACATAAAATAAAGCCATGCTTTCCAAATCATTAACTTAAATCAGTGCTTTTGGAACCAGATCAGAAAATGAAACAAATCAGCCCTTTTGAACAAACCTTAGACTGTGTTTTTAAAAGAAAGTGACATTACAATACTTGTTCCCCAAATTAAAACACCACTTTGAGATTTTAAATGACACACATTCCACATTAAACAGAATGATCCCATCCTCCCCTTAACTTCAATAAAACATAACAGAGAAAGTTAAAAGAAAACCGTAACTCGTCTTTAACTCTGTTTATATTTACCCTTCCAATAATCATCATTTTCCGTTCACATCATTTCAGACTTTTTCCTCCCCTCCCTCCCTCACCAGTTCCACACAATCCCCCCCCTCCTGTTGAGGGAGAGGAGATGGCTGTCTCTGATGAAGAGCCGGGTGAAGTCCGCATCGCCGTGCGTCAGTCTGTAATGTGTTTGTTTTTTGACCATGTTTTTGAAAATGTTCCAAACCGGGATGATTCTGCGTTCAAAGTGCGCAATGTTCCGACGTGATTTGACGGCCCACCGGGCGTGACTTAAGAGGAATTTGCACAGCGCTGCGTTCTTCACCCTGCTCTTCTCCCACACTCCAAACACAAAGAATACATCCCACGAATCCCCGCTGTCCCAAATTAATCCCAGTTTGTTGACTAAGCACTTTTTCAGGGTTTCAAAGAAGCTCGCCAGCTCCGAGCAGTGGCCGTACATGTGCAATAGTGTTTCAGGCAGCAGGCCACAGACGTCGCACTCCCTGCCGACCCCCTTGTCAAACTGGTGCAGAATAACGTTAGTGAACACTTTGTTGTGTCGGATTTTGTAGTCGTTGTCTTCTGCCTCAATGCTGTTCCCTCTCACCCTCCATTGTCCCCAGATTTGTCCCACATTCAAATTGGGCATAACTTTGCCCCAGAACGGCAGAGGTCGGACGTTGCGATGCCTGTGCCAGAAACTTTCCATAGATCTGTTTGCTTGTCAACCTGTGTATACTCCTCCACTCTCCTCCTTGCTCCACCAACATGGCTGGGAGCTCCCCCTCTCTGTTCTGTACCACTCTCCGCTCTATGGTTGTCCGCCATTCTTTTGGGATGCTTTCCTTTAAATCGTTATAATAGCTTGTTGTCTCCGTAATTTTGGCCTCATAGTTTATCTCCTTTATACTGTCATGTATGGCTTGGGGGGGGGGAGAAAACCCGGCATCAGTTCATACATGACGTCCTTCAACTGGACCAAACCTGCTCTTAACATGTCATTATTACATAGAAGCTTACCTGTCTTTTGAATTTTCTTATTTAGAAAGATTGGCATTTCTCTGATGACGTTTACCGAGTCACATGCATAGTCTATATGCTTTAGAAATTCCGCGTGAGCGGACAGGACTTCTCTATAGAAACCTGGAAGCCCCGCCATCATCGGTCGCTTTAGTTGCATCAGCAGCACAAAATCGCCTATGTGAAATACCTTGTTTATGAAGTAAGCCATCAGGCTTTTCCAGCCGTGGGCTGTGGAGTCACACAGATATTTTTGCACAGTTTTGATCCTGAACGCCCTTTTTTTGCTTTCTATATCTACTAATTGAAGTCCTCCCTCCCTGTACTTACCTATTAAAGTTTTTCGTACTATTTTACTTACTTTTGCCCTCCACAAAAAATTGGTTATGATTTCATGTATTCTGTTTAATACCCATAAGGGTAGTTCTATAACTGCTAATGTATAGTTTAGTTTTGACAATATTAAGTTGTTTAGAACCACTACTTTACCTTTGAGTTTTAGGTCTCTCAGTTTCCAATAATTTAGACATTTTTCTATTTTATTAATAATTTCCGTCCATGACAGATCACGAGCTGCCACTACATCTTTACCGATGTAGGTGCCTAGAATTTTTATATGCTTGCTTTGTATTTTAAAAGGTGTGGTCTCCTGCTGAGGCTCAGCCATGTTAATGAACATGATTTCTGACTTACCTACATTTATGCGGGAGCCAGAGGCTCGACCGTACATGTTTATTACTGCCATTGCTCTCTCTATGCTTGCCATGTCCTTTACTGTTAGGGTGGTGTCATCAGCAAACTGCTGGACGACACAGGATCCTCCCCCTGGTAACTCAATACCTCTAATACCCTTGTCTTGTTTTAATAGAAATCCTAGTGGCTCTGCTATTATTGTGTACAGGATTGAGGATAGTGGACAGCCTTGTCTGACCGACCTTTCCAGAGGAAACGCATCAGTGGTTGCACCGTTGCATTTGACCTTACCTGTAGCTTTGCTATATAACAATTTTACCCAAGTTAGAAATCTGTCTCCAAAACCTACCTTCTTCAGTACATTAAACATAAATTGATGCTCTACTCGGTCAAAGGCTTTATTGAAGTCAATGGCCAGAAGGACACCTGCTTGATCTGTCTCTTTTAAATACTCCACCACATCTCTTATGGTGCGTACTGTGTCAGTGACTTCTCTCCCTGGCACACTATAAGCCTGGGTGGCTTCTATTATTGTATGTAATATTTGTTTGACTCTGTTTGCGAATATTTTCATTAGTATTTTGTAGTCATTGTTCAACAGAGTAATGGGCCTATAATTTGTTAGGTCATCCTTCTCCCCTTTCTTAAAAATTAAAGTGATCAAGCCTAGAGTCATTGACTCCGGTACCTTCTGTTCTTTTTCCATTGTTTTATACAATTTCAGTAGTGTTGGTTTGAGCGTGTTGCAGAAAGCTTTATAGAAGTTTGCCGTCAACCCATCACTACCTGGGCTTTTATTTGACATCATTTGATGTATTGCACACTCTATATCCTCCTCAGTTAGTTCCTGTTCACACGCTGATTTATCCTCATCATTTAGTTTAGCAGTCATCTCTTCCAATATGTCATTTGGAGCTTGTATGTCTGAACTCCCAGTTTTAAACAAGTCACTATAAAAAGTTTGTACTGTTTCCAGAATGTCTACTAAATTGGTCACTACTTTACCTTCTTTATTTTTGATTTCTTGCAAATAACACTGATTTTGTTTTCTTTTTTCCAAGTTGAGGAAAAAAGCTGTACTTTTCTCCCCTTCTACTGCATATTGAGCACGGCTCCTCACTATAGCACCTTCACATTTTATCCTTTCAATTTCATTTATTTCATTTTAAATATTCACAAGCCTTTCAACATTGACAACCGGTTGTGCATTTAATTTAGCAATTGTATTTCTTAATGATCTTTCTTTTTCTCTAGTTTTAAAGTTCAATCTTTTCGCAAACTGAATACTTTTTTGTTTAATTCTCACTTTTAATTTCTCCCACCCCTCTATGATATTTTCCCCAAACTCAGGCTGTGAACATTCAAATGAGATCAATTTAGAGATACAGTCAACATAATCCCTTCTGTTCAGCAGGCTAGCATTAAGGTGCCACACGCCTCCCCCCCTCCCCCTCCTTTTACCCCCCATTCCCACACGCAGGATGGCATGATCACTAATGAAATTTAAACAATAGCGCACAGTATCGAAAAGGTCGATCTGCGGTTTCTTGACTAAACAAAAATCAATCCGACTTTGCCGTACAGTGTCCATTTGTGGCTGTACTCTCGAGTACTCTCGTGTTATGGGATTTCTGGTTCTCCATAAATCACAGAAATTATTCTTGGCCATAAACAGATTCAGGGCCGCTCTGGAACAGTCGTGTTTATAGCTACCGTTATCGCTAATGTCAAGCCTGCTCATCTTGACATTGAAATCCCCAACTATGATGTCACAGTCTTTAGCTATGATATTCAATTCTCGAAAGAAAGAAGACCTGTCCCCCTCGTGGTTGGGCGCATAAATGTTCAGTAATTTGTAGACAGTGTCTTCAAAAACAAAGCCCACTTTAACCCACCTCCCCCCAATGTCTTTGTCTATTAGAGTGGCATCAGCCTCAATGTGGCTACTCACCATGATGCTTACTCCTCGTGCCCGCTGAGTCCCATGGCTTGAAAAGTAGGATCCAGGCCACCTTTTCTTGCACTGAGTTTCACAGTCAGTGTCCCAGTGGGTTTCTTGGAGACAGATTATTTCTGCATCACACATTTTTACGACTTTAGTGAACTTGTCCATGTCATGTAGTCCACGTACGTTGAATGATGCTATTTTGACCATGGTGAGTGGGAAAGACAGAGAAAAGAAAAATCCCCAAACAAAAAGCATGATGCACACCCTTTTCAGTCCATTATTATTTACCCCTCTTAGTCTTGCCCTTTCTGCTTGTTCCCTCTTCCCTCCCCTTACTAACTCCATCCCATTCCGAAGCCTTAGGGTTCGGCTGTCGTCTCTCATTCCCCTGCCCGTGTAGAGGCCCTCTCTGCCCCGGCTGCCCGCAAGGCAAGGACGCAAGGCTGCCCGAACTGCCCTCCCTCTGGTTGCTGCGGCTCCTGTCCCCTGATGTTGTTACAGCCTGACCCCTCAGCGACCCGTGCGCCAGAGTGGAGACGCTCGTCGGCATCCTCCCCACCCTCTCAGAGGCCGCAGTCAAACCGCCGCTTCCTCTTTTCTCCTCTTCCTCCTCTTCCTCCTCAACCTCGCTCTCCTCCTCCATCTCATGGCGTGCAGCTGACTGGGGGCCCTCTGCTTCGCCATCAGTCGCAATGCCATCAGGATGATCTCCTGTCTCCGTCTCCTCTGCTCCCCCCTCCACTCCCTCGCCGGTGTCCCTCTCTGTCTCCTCTTTGGGATCTGCTCCAGGCATGGCTGCGCATTCTCGTGCGTAGTGTCCGATCTCCCCGCACTTGAAGCACTTGAACTCCGGGCACTCCCGTAGGATGTGTCCGGGCTGGAGGCACAGCCTGCAAACTTTAGATTGATTATCGTGCAGCACTCTGAAGTATTCAATCCCTTCCAGCGTCTCAAATTTGGTGCTGTAAGGTAAAGAGGAGACATTTTCATTGAAACGGACTTTGAGGAATCTCGTCCCGTCAAAAACGTCCGTCCCGGCCCACTTCCTCCGCTTGATAGGAGACACCGGCTCCACGCCCCACTGCTCCAGTTTAGTAACAATTTGATTGTCTGTGACATACAGGGGAAGGTTCAAAAAGGAGACGATCCTGGTGTCCCTCGTAACTTCCGATGCCACCACTCTGGAGTTTCTAATCTTGAAGCCGTCCAGCAGTCTTGTTTTCCCTTTCGGGTTACTCATCGTGAGCTCCCATCGTTTGTCGCTTTTCGACCTGCAGCCCAATACTCTCCCACACGTGTTGTCAACCGCACGCAGAAGCTCCATCATGGAGATTTTGTCTTCTCCCTCCACGTCCACATTAACCACCAGGTCTCTGTCCATCTCTCTCCCTTCCCCCTCCCTCCCCGCCGCTTCCGCTGCGACCGCCGTCTCTTTCACCAACGCCATTGCTGTGACCCCTCCACCTCGTCTCTCTTTTCGTTTCTCCGCTCGACTCTCCACCACCACAAATTCTCCTCTCTCCCCCTTCTCCATCACGCTTTCTGCCTCAGTCGGATTCGCGTCCTGCTGGGGATTCTTTGTTTCCGCCGCTATACCTCCATTTTGTTTGTCCGTCTGCCCGTAGTCGTAAGTCTTGTCCGGTCCGAGTGTCCTTGCCGTTTGTGCCATTTTCGTGCTTCTAAAGCCACAAAAGTTTCCCCCGTGCAGCAGAACGCTGCTGGGGGGAAGTTAGAAACGTTATTTTCAGAGACTGCTCTCTTTTCCCCGTCGATTTAATGTCTTTTTCGTCCGCTCCGCCGCCACCACGCCAACCCGGAAGTTATCAGGCTGGTATGGCCGTAAGCCGTCGAGCTGGAGCCTTGCAGCTTTTCATAGATGAGTTGGCCGCCGACCTTGTTCTTTCTGTTGTCAGCTTGTTTCCCCACTTTCATCTTATGACAAACTCCATCACATCCTATCGCTTTTGCTGTCCAAGGAGTCACGTTTGTAATGTAAAAATATGACTTAAAGTGTCACGTATCAGGAACGAACCCAAGAGCAGACGGGACAACCAGGTAAGGGAAGAATCAAGTCTTTATTGAAGTAACCGATCTCATGGGTAGAGCAGGAGTCGGCTCAGTGGCAGGTAGGCAAGCAGGCAGGCAGAAGTCCATGAAAGGCGACGTTCCAGCCAAGACTGGACCACATTGGAGGCTTTTTAAGGGTGATGATCGCGTTGATGTCAATTGAGAGCGGCTGACTGCTTTGATGGCCAGCTGGTGTCAGGGGCGAACGCTTTGATGTCAAGGGCGAGAGGCTGTGACCGCGAAAGCTTTGATGTCGAGGGCGAGAGGCTGTGACATAAAGCTAACTAAGATACAGCCATTGAGAAGACTTTTTACTGGTTTCTGACCCAAATGTTTGTCTGGTTTCACCTATACGTCACATTTTTCAATTGGAATTTAGTAAAAGAAAATCAAAGTACTTTGAGATGATCGTAGGGCGAATTAAAAGACTTACAGCACCTGATATTCCCAGGTGGTCTCCCATCCAGCTACTAACTAGGCCCGACCCTGCTTAGCTTCCGAGATCGGACGAGACCGGCGTTATCAGGCTGGTTTGGCCTTCGAGCTGGAGCTTTGCAGCTTTTTCATAGATCAGTTGGCCGCCGACCTTCTTCTTTCTGTTGTCAGCTTGTTTCACCACTTTCATCTTATAGACAAACTCCATCACATCCTATCGCTTTTGCTGTCAAAGGAGTCACGTGTAAGAATATGACTTAAAGCTAACTAAGATACAGCCGTTGAGAAGAATTTTACTGGTTTTTGACCCAAATGTTTGTCTGGCTTTACCTATACGTCAGATTTTTCAATTGGAATTCAGTAAAAGAAAATCGACGCACTTTGAGATGATCGTAGGGCGGAATAAAAGGCTTACAGCACCTGGTATTCCCAAGCGGTCTTCCATACAGGTACTAACTAGGCCCGACCCTGCTTAGCTTCCGAGATCGGACGAGATCGGGCGTTATCAGGCTGGTATGGCCGTAAGCCGTCGAACTGGATCCTTGCAGCTTTTTCATAGATGAGTTGGCCGCCGACCTTCTTCTTTCTGTTGGCAGCTTGTTTCACCACTTTCATCTTATGACAAACTCCATCACATCATATCGCTTTTGCTGTCCAAGGAGTCACGTGTGTAATGTAAAAATATGACTTAAAGTGTCACGTATCAGGAACGAACCCAAAAGCAGACGGGACAACCAGGTAAGGGAAGAATCAAGTCTTTATTGAAGTAACCGATCTCACGGGTAGAGCAGGAGTCGGCTCAATGGCAGGCAGGCAGGCAGGCAGAAGTCCATGAAAGGCGACGTTCCAGCCAAGACTGGACCACAGTGGAGGCTTTTTAAGGGTGATGATCGCGTTGATGTCAAGGGAGAGCGGCTGACTGCTTTGATGGCCGGCTGGTGTCAGGGGCGAACGCTTTGATGTCAAGGGCGAGAGGCTGTGACAGCGAACGCTTTGATGTCAAGGCAAGTCCAGGGAGAGAGGCTGTGACAGCGGGGCTCAGCAGGTGTCAGGGGCGAACGCTTTGATGTCAAGGGCGAGAGGCTGTGACCGCGAACGCTTTGATGTCGAGGGCGAGAGGCTGTGACCGCGAACGCTTTGATGTCAAGGGCGAGAGGCTGTGACAGTACCCCCCCTCCGA